>NW_010393957.1:2535-3089 GCF_000710305.1 Buceros rhinoceros silvestris
TTGACGTCACCAGGCTGGTGGCTCCCCTCTGGAGCTGGCCCCGTTCCCCAAGGATGCTCCGGAGGGGAGGATGTTGTGGAGGAGAGGATGCTCCAGTGGGGAGGACGCTCCAGAGGGAAGGATTCTCCAGAGGCAGCCGCCTCGGATGGGCTCCCCAGCTCTGGCCAGCCGCAGAGCCAGGTGGGATCCTAACGGCTCCTCTCCCCACAGTGCAGGCTGAAGAGCTGCTCTCCATCAAGGGGGAGCTGAGCCAGATCAAGGCGCAGGTGGACAGTCTGCTGGAGAGCCTGGACCGCATGGACCAGCGCAGAGAGCGCCTCGCGGGTGAGGGGATGCGCCACAGGCCCTCTGGCACCCCATGTCCATGCCAGGGTGTGAGGGGTCCCTCCCCGCATGCCTAGGAGGGAGCTGGGCATCCAGAGCCGCCTGGACAAAGTCCCCGTGTCCTCCCGCTTCCCTGGGCTGGCAGGGCAGAGTCCAAGGTCCCCTTTGGCACAAGGAGACCCTGCCAGGACAAGGGCTCTTGGCACGGGCACCCCAGATCCCTGTCCCTG
>NW_010393958.1:0-253 GCF_000710305.1 Buceros rhinoceros silvestris
AGTTCCACCGCCGTGGCGCCCGGCCGCCTCCGGCCCCGCGGGACAGCTTTTCCGCCCCGAAAACACCCTTTTTGTCCCCAAAACCCCCTTTCCCCGATCTGCGAAACCCTCCGGCGGGGCAGGAGGGAGGAGACGGAGGGTGTGCGAGGATTTTCGTTACAACAAACCAGAACGACGCAATTCCACCGCGACCGGAACAGTTCAAGGAACGGCCGAACTCTGCAGCGGGGACAGGGGAGAGGCACCGGGGTGG
>NW_010393958.1:680-959 GCF_000710305.1 Buceros rhinoceros silvestris
TTTGGTGCGGAGTATCAAAAGGTGAGGAACATCCTCGGGCTGGATCCCGCGGTGGGACGGGGCCCGTCCGTCCCCGTCTGGCGGGGGTTTTTTTTGTGTTTTTTTTCCTCATTTTTAAGCCGACAAAACGCACGAAAACGTCCCCCCGAGTCTCTGGCCGGCGCATCAGTCGTTGGTCTCTGGGTCCGTCTGGGCCATGTAGGCGTCCAGCTCAGCGTCCAGGTGCCCCTTCGTCTTGGACATGTAGGCGTCCAACTGGTTGTCCAGCTGCTCCTTGGT
>NW_010393959.1:0-200 GCF_000710305.1 Buceros rhinoceros silvestris
GCTCCATACTGTCTACTGAGCTGTCCAGTGTAACCCTTCCCTTGCTGCTTCAGAGATAAGAATAGGCTCCCCCGAGATCAGATAAACAGGCCCATAAATACCTACAACAACAAGCAGGGTCTGGGCTTGGCAGGAAGAGAGGGGGGAAAAAAAAGCAAAAAAAGGAGCCGTTTCTTTGCACAGCAAACCCCAGGGGTGCA
>NW_010393959.1:406-644 GCF_000710305.1 Buceros rhinoceros silvestris
CCTGGGCCAGGTGGGGTGGGGAGGACCCCGGCCGGGCAGGCAGCAGGGTGGCTGGGTCCCCTCCGCTGTCCCTCGTGGCTGGATTCCAGCTGCTGGGAACACGGCACGTATGATGTTACCCCGGGGCCAAGCGATCCCTGCGTGTGTGTGCTTCTGTCCAGGCAACTGCAGACTCAAGCCTGTGTGCCGGGAACATGCTCCTTCCCAACGGCATCAAGTTCATGGCAGGGTCGAGCCG
>NW_010393960.1:0-1787 GCF_000710305.1 Buceros rhinoceros silvestris
CACTGCTTTGCACTGCTGGACCGGCTCGATGCAATGCAGCCGTGGGTGACAGTGGGTGAAGCCCCCTGTTCCTGACAGCAGCGCTGGGCTGTGGTCGTGTGCCTGATACCTGCTCCTGTCTGTGAAATGGAAACCCTGCTTCAGCTCCAGCTTTGGAGGAAACTTTAATTATAAGAATAACTGACCAGGCAAGTAAGCTTTCTGAAGATTCCTCCGGAGGTCCATGACACCCATCCCAGGGTGAGGCGAACCTCCGAACTGGCCCAACAGAAACCTTATTTAGGGATAAAATCTGTTCTTTTGTTCATTCCCTCTTGCCGTGCTGAACCCGGAATCGAGCAGGCAGGCACACGGCCCTTTGCAGCGCTGGCACTTACTGCCTGTGTGACACTGTGCAGGGCAGGTGACTGACTTTATACAAAATGGGCATAAAAATCTGCCATCTCTGGGGAAGGTCCTGTGAGATGGGCAGCTGAAAAGAATTAGGGGACTGCCAGATGTTCTCTTCTCCTTCCAGTTTTCTGCAAGCCCCCATCAGTTTTCCCTAAATAAACTACACCATCTGCCAGTATCTCCTACGACAGAGTCACAGATACGATCAGAATTACTCACTAAAAACTCATCCCGGATGAAGAACTTGGCTCTTGTGACTTTGGGGTCTTCTCCTGCATCTGGTGTTGCTGTTCAATTAAAAATAAATGACATCAGAAACACGAAAAGCCGACAATCATCTACATTTCACAATAGAATATTTAATAAGGAGGAAGTAGAGCTTCAGTCGGGGAATTAAAATGCTAAATGTCCACAGCAGACTCCCGATAGGTAACGCGGAGCGAGTCGGCAGCTGGAGTAGGCTGTGCAACGACTACTGTTTACGTGTAAGAAACAACAGTGACGAGAAAACCTATTCACCTCCCTTCAGTGCCACTTCTCCTCATCTAAGACACCAAATGGCGTGTGTATAATATGGTAAAGGGCAGAATTCATCAGAATACGGAAGCGTGTTTTTTCCTCTTACCTACAGCACCAGGGGTAAACAGGGAGCAGCAGCACACCCAGCAGCACCTCCGAGCTGAGCGCTGCTGTTCTTAAATAATATCAGCTGAAACGAGGGAATAAATGAACAACCACCAGCTAAAAATAGAGCACTGCCACCTGTGTGAATGTTCTGGATGGCTCTGGATATCCGCTGTGAAACCCCGCTGACAAACACCAAAAGGCACTTTATGCTGACAACTGCCTTACTATGAAAAATGTTGAAAATGTACCTAAGCTCTGTGTATCTGTGGTGTATGTTTGGGACAGGGAAATCCGGGTGATGGCAACAGATTTCTTGTGAGAATCCTCAGCATTATAAAACCGGTGCCAGGTTAACTCAGATTTTTGGACAGTTTATTCATCCTCTCTGCCTGCAACTCAGCATCACACTTCTGAAATTCTGGATCTGCAGGAAAGCTGTAAACAGCTTTTTTCCACCTTCACTTCTACCACCTGGGCTGTGGGTGAGGGACAACAACAGCCCTTCTCAAATAGATTGCTGCAAGCGCCACCCAGGGGCTGGGGTCAGAACAGGCAAGTTTCACCACTTCTGCCGGGCACAGACCTGAGATACTTGGGGTCTGCCTGCTATAAAACAGGCACAATACCGGAGTTCCCTTATCCAGTGTGTTACTGTGGTGCAGGAATCACTGCACTTCCTGAGATGACAACAGCTCCTGTGAGTGCATGAGACAGATGGACAGACAGACAGAGAGAGGGGGCAGGGGCTGGGCTCTGGCGGCGGGTTC
>NW_010393960.1:1875-4660 GCF_000710305.1 Buceros rhinoceros silvestris
GGGGGTTCAGCCCCCGCGTGGGGGAATCCTTACCGTCCTCAGGTACAGTGTAATGCGCGTATTCAGGAAAGTAATCCTCGATTTTTGATTTCCCTGCCAAGACTTTTTCAGCCAGCATGTCCTGTTTATTCAAGAACAAAATGATAGAAATGGTCCGTAACCACCTGCCAAAAACAAACCAAAGGGGTGTGTTACCTCTGACATGTGAATCAAGGAGTAACTACATCATTTCCATAGAAATTTTCCTGGCTCTCCCTGTGTGGACAGAGTAAAGTAGTGTGGAACAGCACAACGAGAGGACCTGTCGATTGGGTGGGAGTATTCATATCATCTGTAAATACATTAATAAAACCTGCAGCAGACGTTGCTGAAGGAAACAGCCTTCACATACTGTTTTCTAAACCATCCTTTTGATACTGAGCTGGGAAATGATGGCATTTCCTCAAAACCAGCCATCGGTGTCTGCTGTGGTTGGTTTTGCTGAAGGGGACGAGGCTGGAAGGCTGCCTGCCCTCAGCCTGCTCCGTCTCAACTGGCCATTTTCGGAACAAGAGGTCTGAGCACATGGTAAGGGGAGTCCTGTTTTGTGAGGAGTTGAACTGTAGCTAAATTGGGGAGGGTGGCTGGGAAATGAGGTGTTTTACCTGTTATTCCAGATACTTTTGAAAAGGTCCAGCGATTCCCGTAGTCTGTTTGTGTTATTGTCTTCCCTTATTACCATGTTGTAGCTGCTGCAAGCCACAACGAAGATGATGGCCGTGACATCTGGGCAGAGCACACAAAAGAAAGGAGAGAGAAGGGCACACCTCTGTTACCCCAGCACACACTGCATGGGCTAACACTGACATTACTCCCCAAACTGCAAAAAAAAAACCAACCCCAAAAAAGTATCTGTAACACTGGTCTCCTGTATTAGCGACATGCTGTGTGTGAACTTGAGCACAAAGCTGCTCGCACCTCAGAGAGTAAGTTCAAAGTAAAAATGTGCAATATTTTAACTTACCGTTAAAGCATTGGATCCATTTTCTTCTCTCATCTCTCTGGCCACCTACATCAAACATGCTGTTAAAAAGCCATAGGATGTTATATCACTTATGTGCACTAGGAAAGTCACACGAAGCATGCAGCACCAGGGGTCAGGTTAAACATCTGGCAGCCCCAAGGAGAGAGACCTGCTGCCCCCAGGTTGCATGTCGGAGAGCTGCGCAGCTCTGCCTGCCCTGCTCTGCCAGGAGAAGGCTACTGAACCCCTACAACGAGAAACGGGCTCCTCCCCAGGGCAAGCACTGGCCTTTCCAGCCCACAGAAGCGCATGTGGCAGGTAAGGTTGGACCTACTGCGCAGTAACAAGGACAGGTTTCAGTGTACTCTGAAGGGTGGTGAGGAGAGCGTGTGTCTGTAAGGAGGAGGACACGGGGACAGCTCTGCCGTGTCAGTGCTGCCACCCTGCTGGGCAAGAACCGGTGAATGGAGGCAGCGCGATGGTAGGTGTTTTACAGAGACGCAGCGGAAATCTTTGACAAACACAGAGCTTGCGGCCCTCCAGGAGAAGGGAGACATTTAAGTCCCCGTCCCTCTGTAAAAAGTCTGACTTGTGGCAGGGTTCCCACTGACTTCTGTGAGCTCTTATCCCTGAAAGCATTTTATGAGTGTACAAGTGCTACACCAAGGAACCAGCTAGTAAAACCAGCCACAGACAACCCCTCCACAGAGCATCGCGAATACTCATAACCACTGTCAGCTCTTTTTACAAAGTACGAGGCAATTTTACCAAGACCTATGGAAAGAGAGCTAAAAACCCAAACAACACCCTGCCCCCGACTCCCACCCTAACCCTACTGGACCAAGCGTGAGCACAGACATCTAAACTAGGTTGTTAAAAATCAGGATGATATTCATAAATTATTACTAACACACTTACTGGAAATTTACTTTATCTACTTGAAATCTTGTTTCAAAAATCCCTGATGTCAACACTCTGCATCTTAATAGGTCCTGGAAATGAGAACACAGAAGCTGATTAGGAAGGGGTTTCTCTAAATCAGTTTTGTTTTTAAAACATGGAGTATATTTTCCATGAAAAGTCTTAACTGTTCCATTTAATTCAAGTGAAATCACTCAGACTTGTTGATAAACCTGAGTTTGTCCACACTGACACAGAGGATATACACAAACATTGTCTCCGCATGTGGCTGGTGCACAGCTGGAAAGCGAGACCCTACAGATGTTCTTCTTAGTGCTCGCTGAACTGTTACTGATGGTCATATGAATTAGTATGGGATGTGGATAATGAATTCTGAAGTTACATAAAACTAAAAAAATACGTTATTCGTGTTGTAAAGTTGAGTATTCAAATGTTAGAGAACTCCAGCTTTGCAGTTGCCCAGGCAACCTTAACTCTGCCCTTTTTTGTACCGAATGAGACAGGAATCCTATCGAGATAGCAGCTTGTGACTGAGTAATTAAAGCTCTATTACAGAGCACAGGGGAACAGAATTTGGGCTGTACGTAAAACTGGCATTTCTTATTTTTCAAACTAGCAATACTTTACAACTTAAATAACATTCTTCTAATAATTAAAAAAATAGTAATTTCCTAGACTCTCAAAGGGAGGAGGCAAAAACAGTTTATGGTGCATCCCTCAGGTAACCAGCTCAGCATGTGCCACCAGCACTGCCAGCAGCGTTTTTAACCTTGACTACCTGGCCCTGCTGCTTGGGCAGGGCGTGCAGAACAAAATCAGAGGCTGGAGGAAGCTGCTGGCTGCCTCATGGGGATGAATGCC
>NW_010393960.1:4787-9045 GCF_000710305.1 Buceros rhinoceros silvestris
AGCTGCCTCTCAGCCCGGCTGCCGGCCTGGGGAGCGGGAAGGGCTGCTCGGTCCAGCTTAGCTCCGTGCCACGCAGCGGCTGTGGAAGCGGGGAGGGAAGGAGGCAGTCACCGCTGCAGAGTCTGAGCACAGCTTGCCTTTCTCCCCCACCCCACCATCTACTGCTTCAAGAGCTCTGGGAGCGGGCAAACCTCGGCTGCTTTGACAGCCATGTGAAAACTCAAAAGCAAGAGGATCCCTCCTTTGGAGCGAAAGTTTTCTGCCTGCCAAATACCAAAGGCCTCTTCTGATCTTTGGAGACACAGGGCTTTTCTTCCCAAAGGAAACACCAGGAGAAATTTCTAGATGATGAATGACGGCTCCAGGTAGAGAAAGGCCAACACTCACATAAATAATGTAAGCAAAAATGAGGCTTTGCTTCGCTGATGTCTCTATCCAGCTGAGTGGTATTGATGCTAAAATCAGACTTGAGGTCTAGGAGAAGCAAATCCCAGTGCTGCTGCTTTGCTCTGAAAATGTCTTGAGGGCTTTAATAATTGATCCTATATTGGGTCGACGGTACAAGTTTCACCTCATAATACAACACATACTATTGTTACTGCCTTCTGTTCCAGGATACAGAAACTATCCTGCCCACAGGAGGTGGACACGGGCTGGAAAGAACAGACAAGTCCACGAGGTCTGCTGCTGCTGCTGCTGCTGCTGCTGCTGCTGCTGCTGGCTCTCTCCTCTCAATCTGGTCACTAGACCCACTGAAGGCTTCTGTCTCCGAAGGACCTGTCTGATGGACATGGGCAGCCTCCCTCTGGCTCTCCTCTCAATCTGGTCACTAGACCCACTGAAGGCTTCTGTCTCCGAAGGACCTGTCTGATGGACATGGGCAGCCTCCCTCTGGGTTTCCATGTCCTCCACCACTGAAATAAAACACTGCTGCTGTGTAGTGAAGGCTGGTGAGGGAGACCTGTCCACTTTGTTTGTGAGACACAGAATGGAAAGCAAGAGGAAGTAACAGATGTACTACAGGAATCACCGACCTACATATAACAGCAGCAAAAGACAAGCCTGCACCAGCAGAAAGCCTCTCCTCGAATACCCAACACGTAACCCGCTGGACTGCGCTTTGGTGTTATGCGGAATGCCCCATTTCCAGCTGCTGTTGGGACTGAAATAAACAACACGAAGAATTCAAACGAACGGGTGTCTTGGTTCAGACCCCACCCCACTGTTACACTCACCTGATCTGTGGGTGTGTAGTCATCCATGCTGACGCTGTCGATTCTTTCTAAAAAGCTAGAAGAAAAATAAACATGCACTTAGACATGTAAAATACTGTCTAGTGTAACACTTTTTGACACCTCTTCTGGTTTAGACTCCTGCTGCACAGTAAAATGCAATGGGAAAGGTACGAGCCTGATGATTTACTTCCATTGATTTGAGGTTACATTTTCCGAGCCAACCAACTCTTTACCCAGACTCTGTTTCAATACAGCGCTTCTACACTCACCGTAATGCAGAACCCACATGGGGTCCCAGTGCAGTTAAATGTTACAGTTTCGTGAGGTCCCCTAAAAATACGGAGACTAACCACGAGCCATAACATTACATACGGTTGTTTAGACATAAAATGATTGGGAGGGGGGTGGTTTAGAAAAAAAAAAAGGGGTGAAGGGTTGCCTTTATTTAGCATAATGCTAATCTGGCATAACGTTATGTTAATCACGGTCTCCATGTTATGTTAATTACAGTCCCAGTAATGTTAGCAGAAATGCTTGTTAGTTTATACAAGTAGCTTCAGACTGAAATGCCATCCTGGAACGCTGCATCTAAAGCCTAAGAAATGGAAAGCAAAGCTGACACGAAGTGGAGGTTCACCAGTCTGACTCTTCATGTCACCAAAACTCAGAAAGTGAAGCAAAATCTCACAACTGCAGGGAAGGGCAAGAGAAAAGAGAAACAGAAAAAAAGGGAGGAATCACATGCTCTGATTGTTTAAAGTATCTTTTCAAGCTTTGATTCTTTCCTAGAACATGTCAGAATGGCAGGACTAAGGACATTACAATGTGATTTTGCGTGTATAGCTGGAACAGGCAGGTCCTCCTCTCTCACTTTCACCTATTTCTTCTGTTTCATACGAGCCCAGCCGGCTCATCTCCAGATTGCCCGCATGACTTAGAGGCTTTCTTGAATTTCCGCACTGTTATTTGGTATCCGGCAGTGAACGTCCCACCAGCTGACTCATCCTCTTACAATATTATCAAGATTTCTTTATCAACTGAGAAGTTTTTCCCCAATTCTACCTGGGTATGCATGTGGAATCTACTTAATTGCAGTGGGAAAGACAAATCCCCAGTGAACTCTTGACTTACAATGTGACTCACTGTTAACACAGGGGTCACACATGCTGACCAGTTGCAAAAATACCCCCCAAAAGCCTGTCTGTAATTCTTGTAGCACTTTCCCACGGATATGAACTGAAAGGAAAAGAAAATACGCTGCGTATATATTTACTTATACTATTTTTCCTTTTTGAACGTCCATTGTTAAAACAGGGAAACAAAAATGCCGGATCTACCGTTAGAATACTGTTAGAATACCATTCCTTCGGGATGATTGAGGCGTGACAGCTCAGTGTATTGTTTAAAAAATCACCGTTCAGCACAACACAAGGGGAGCCTGATAATAAAACTATGCTGAAGAAACTCTACCTCCCTACCCTGCTGCCAAAAGCCACTAAAAGTGATCTAAAGATATAAAAGTACATCTGTGTAGTCAGCTGCAGTCGCCAGGAGAAAGCAGCTGTATTCAGATGGCACCTTTCGGTCAGATGATTTTCATCACCTTGAGAATATTGATTGAGCAGAGTTTAGCCTCTGTTACCCCCACAGCGAATGCAGACACAGGAGCAGAACGAGGTATTTTTAACTGGCACACCTATCATTAACACAACTCTCACCTCACGCTTGCAACACACGAGATGAAAAACCGAGGCAAGAAAGCACAAACCAAAAATGCCTCCAAGCTGAATCTCTTCCTAAACGACAAGTAATCTTCCTGAACGTGGTGGTTCAGGCAGCACTCCTGTACTTCCAAATCTGTTTCCAAGTTTTCTGTCCAGTTTCTTTATATTTCGACCCTGAAACAGCTGCTTTTCATCAGGATAGAAGGTTTGCAGATGGGCAAAGCCAGGTCTCGGAGCGCAGTATGGTGACAACGGCAGCAGGTTAAACAACCCCGCAGAAATGGAGCCCGAGGGAGAGGTACCAAAGTGCTGCGGGCAGCACCATTGCTCAGGATCCATAAATGCCACAAAAGTCAGGGGAGAAGATGCTCCTCAACGATGCCTGGCACAGAAAGGGCTCTGGTTAAGAGTGCACAACATGACTCCATCACAAACCTCGCAGTCAGCGGGAATCGGCGCTTCTCTGGCAGAAGGGTTCCCTCTGGAGCTGATGGGAACATCAGAGATGATACATCTTGTCTCCCCAATACGAAGGGCATGTTGGCAGAATTTCCCCGGAATGATTAGTCACGGCATTTAGTACCAGAGCACACCTCTCTCGCCTGTACAACAAGCTCTTCAGGAAGGTCATTGGTCGGTAGTGTTTGCATTTCCCAAACAGGCAAATTATGGTAAGGAGCAGGAGTGAGTAACACCGAGTTACACTACAAATAATCCACGGCAGGGTTGGGACTGAGGTGAGCCTCCTAAGCAGGCGTCCTAGTTGTCTTCCTTTTAGAAATCACCAGTCTCTTCCCAGTAAAAGGATCCATTTCAAATACCCTAAACCGCACCACCACAGTTAAGAGAGAGTGAGCTCTGACAAACGCAAGCGCTTCAAAAACACCACTTGACGCAGCAGCCGGGACGTTGTACGCTGGTGAGGTTGCTGGCCACACGTGATCTGTGCTCAAACAAATGCAATGACTGGCAAGGTTTTACCTGCCACCCCGCTGCATCACGAGCATCCAGTAAACCCGTGTGCAACTACTACTAGGATTTGACTAAATTCCGTAGCTTTACAGGAAAATAACCTTTTGGGGTCTGATGGTCAGGCTTCCCAAGGTTTCTTTTGCAACTACCTGGAAGGTCCGCTGAGATTTCTGGACACCGAAAATGAAAAAGCTCCACTCTTACTTTTCACAAGAAAACCAGCTCTTGAATATCCTTCATATAACATCCTTACTTGGCTGATTAGCAGAGTATCAAAAAATAGCGCTGACAGGCACCATCCAGAGCAGGTACGAGCAATGGGTTCCT
>NW_010393960.1:9185-10814 GCF_000710305.1 Buceros rhinoceros silvestris
GGAGCCAGCGCTGCTGCCTCATTACTACAGACACTAACTTCATTCTCACTACTGTCTTCAGCTGGGAAGACTGGAATCGCTTTTCTAAATTACTTTCTAAAGAACATTCATTTCTACTAATCTGAAATGCCTCCAATCATTATGTTCTTTCATTCTTTCATACATACACATACAGATATACACGGACACATACACATACACGTACACACCAGTAAATTTTAATTTGACACGACTAAAATCTCAATTTAAAGTGCTTGAGGTGACAAAATACCTCCTGGCTGTGGCAACGCTCATGTCCCCACTCAAAGGATCAGTGTGAGGAAAACCACACACACAAAAGAGTAAAAATGGACACTAGTATCGCTTATTCTTTCTTTTTAGATCATTTTTTTTCAGCTCCAAGATAAACTTATTGGCACAGAATAATGTGTTTTTACGATACTGACAGGTCTGGTGTTTATGAACCTTCTATAGAACCCCAGAGTTGGGGTTTATGATAATTCTGCAGTCACTGCTTCGCCTGCATGCCAAATAAACTTTAAACTCACACATTCAGCTCCACCCTGAATAAAATCGTAACTTACAATATTTATCTTCCTACTTCACAGCCGTGGTTTTGTTTCTAAAGGATTCAGTCTGGTAATTGCTACAACATTTAGGTCCTTCATTTTACGGCAGGGTGTTTTACATTCCCTTACGTGGAACAGCACAAACTACTTTTTTCTTCTTAAATAAATTAGGCAAAGGAAGGGCTTCGCTGCTCTGCTTTGGTTTGCCAACAAATTAAAGCAAAGCAAAATGGACCGTTAAAGTTTAAAAAAACAATCACGAGCTCCTGACATTGTTATATCTATTATTAAGCCAATCTGTAGATTTATAAATATCTTCAGTGAGTTTCCTAGGAAACTCAGCTGACACTTAGATTGACGAGCAACCTCTAAATTTGATATTATGCAAAATGAACACAAAAGTACAGGTTTTAGATGTGCCTGCCGGTGCATGTGGGAACTATCAATAAGCATTATTCTCCTTAAAAGCCACGGCAACCTGAGCAGCAGCAGCAGCAGCAGCAGCAGCTCTGTAAGAACCGCTGAAAAAAGGATTCATAAGTGCACAAATAAAGAGGAGCTAATCGCACATGAAAACCCTTTTCTTGCCGGGCTTTGTACGCGTGTTCTGGCCCCACAAACAAAACTGTAATTATTCAAAAAATCATGTCTCGAGATGAACGCGACAGACACACCCCGTGCTGTATTTGTAAGAGTATTTTGACCTCCGAAGAATTGCAGAGATGAAGCGCTAAGCCGCAGATCAATACAATGAACTACGGGTTTTAACAAACCTTCATCTACTTCAACTGGTTTTTGCGCTCTCGCCCCAAAAACTCAACAGCCCCGTATCAAAAACGTGCTGTGGAAAACAAGAAATCTGAGCCACCTCAAAAGGTTTCACTCTTTAGAAGAAAAGGCTAACGTAGCAGATCTGTAAGGCAGCAGTTTGAGGTTCTCAGGGTGAAGAATCTCAAATTTATCCTCGGGGAAGTTGTCGGGGTCAGCAAACCTTTACATTTCTGATGGACCAACTCCTCAGCCAGGCTCAAAAACCAGCAGAAGCACCACAAGCTACACG
>NW_010393960.1:10959-11478 GCF_000710305.1 Buceros rhinoceros silvestris
AGGGCCCAGGACTTTGAATTTCCACTGTCTCTGGAGTGCAGTAAGTCACAGGTGAGCAGCCACCTCACGGTGACATTGCCCACCCCACGTCTATAAGGAGCTGAAATGGCAAAAAATACCCTTTTTTCCCCTTTCTTTCCAGAGATTAGGGACAATATCAAGATTTTTCCCCTCCTTCCTTTCTTTCCATAAATTACATTCTTTTTTATCAGCCACGGGATTACAATCCTGTTAATTCTTCCTGCAATATTTGAAAGAGGAAACTCTGAATTTCTGGTTTTGAGAATACCTGAGGCTCCACGGTTGGGCTTCACGCAGACTCACGTTATTCTGATGTGTCTCCTGGTAACTGAGACAGACACCACGAAAACAGCCTCCAGCAAAACTCTAACTCCCAGAGGATTAATTCTCCCAGGTGACCTGCTGAAAACACCAGCAGAAATCCCTCAGAAGACGCTGGTTAAATCCAGCGGCTGAGGACCCTCCCGGGAGTCCCTGTCCTTGACCCGCAGCTCCCGG
>NW_010393961.1:0-2054 GCF_000710305.1 Buceros rhinoceros silvestris
AAGGTCTCTGTCTCACCTTAGACGCCCTGGCTGGGGCTGCTCCAGGCTCCCCTGGGCCAGGCTTCGCTCACGAGAGGGGTTTGCTCTGTGCGTGACAAACCCCCGCTTATGTCACCCAATCTCACTTCAGTCTTAAAATACAGAGTACAGAGAGAGAGATTTCTGAAACTGGACTAAACCCCTTTTTAAACGTGCTTGGTGCTGGAGCAGATGGAATCTGTTTCCGTCGGGAGGGGCCTCCGCAGGCACATTCCCCAGAGTCGCTCTTGCATCAGTAGCTATTTTAGACTCGCAGTGACACTTCCCTGCGAGCGGCCAGTAAAAATATCCTCCTGGAAGTGATGGGATTCTTCCCTCTGTGCTTAGAGCAAAGCTGCTTGTCTTGAGCGCAAGGAGCCTTCAGCTCCCCGGGGTGAGCAGCATCTTCTGCAGCCACAGGACAAGCCCCTGGCATTGGGGGTGGCTGTGGTGGCACCTCCACCTGCTCAGCCCCATCTACCTGTGGTCCCTGTTCCCCTCAGTGTTTCTGGGCATGGTGCCCCATAGGGACACCCCCTCGGCACCGCGGTCAGGCATGATGCCAGCTTGTCTGCAGCCCTGTGCACTACTGGGGGGAGAAGCAAAGGGGCCCCCAAAGCCCCCATGGGCAGATGGGGACGTGTTTTGTGGGGACAGCTCAGGGACCGCAAGCCCTGCCCAACTCTGACTGCAGGAGCACAGGGGCACAAGGAACCCACGGGGATGGAGATGGGAAGTGGCCGCACAGCCCGGGTGTGGGCTATGGTGGGAGCAGGGCTGAGGGCTGGCTCAGGATGGGCACTGAGCCCATCTCCTGGGATGGGACCCGGCTGGCGCTCGCTGGCCGCAGCTGCC
Organism: Buceros rhinoceros silvestris; assembly: GCF_000710305.1. Taxonomy (NCBI): domain Eukaryota; kingdom Metazoa; phylum Chordata; class Aves; order Bucerotiformes; family Bucerotidae; genus Buceros; species Buceros rhinoceros. The sequence continues at coordinate 874 of NW_010393961.1, forward strand.
CTCCACGGCGTGTTAATGCCACAGCTTTTCATCTCAAGGCTGAGCAGCTACATTTTAAAATAGAGAATATTAGGGGTTTATGATCAAATCAAGCACCACTTGCTGGAGAATTGATTCTGCCCCTTGTTTCCCTCCTAGCTGGTGCCACAGTATTGCTCCTCGGTGAGCGATATATCAGCCCTGCAGCAGCGCAGGGCTGGGTTTTCAGGATGCTCTTACTGCTGGCTTTTCAGCATGAGGAATAGCGGCCCTGCTGCAGATGGGAGGATCAAAAGTCCCTCTAAAATTCCTCCGGCAGATCCATACTCCATTTCTGGTGCTGCGAAAACAACTGCACAATTGATTGGCTCTTAAGTCCAAATTTGTGAGTTGCAGAAAGTTGCTGGCTCCAAAGCCACTTATATTCCCTGCGCGTCCCAGAGGTGCTGTTTGTTCTCGGGAAGCTGAAACTGCAGAGCTGCACCCCTCTCCTGCACCCCCCCCCACCTGGAAAGCACCCGAGCCACGGGGTGCGCGTCCCAGAGGTGCTGTTTGTTCTCGGGAAGCTGAAACTGCAGAGCTGCACCCCTCTCCTGCACCCCCCCCCACCTGGAAAGCACCCGAGCCACGGGGTGCTCGCGGTGCTGGGGTTGCTGGGGAGCGGATCCCTGCCCCGCACCGGGCAGCCTCTGCGCGGGGTTATGCAAGAGCAGATGAAGAATCCCAGTCTTCACCTTCGTTATTCCTCCCCTACTTTCTCCCTGATTGCTCAGTACAAAAGCTTTGAGCCACCTTTAAACCAAATTGCTTCACGAATGACAAAAGCCACGGGGTGCTCGCGGTGCTGGGGTTGCTGGGGAGCGGATCCCTGCCCCGCACCGGGCAGCCTCTGCGCGGGGTTATGCAAGAGCAGATGAAGAATCCCAGTCTTCACCTTCGTTATTCCTCCCCTACTTTCTCCCTGATTGCTCAGTACAAAAGCTTTGAGCCACCTTTAAACCAAATTGCTTCACGAATGACAAATAACGTGAAAATAGGCTTCATAACCAGGAATAATGAAAGAAATCATTCACTTTGATATCAGGAGATGGTCTGTGTTAAAGGAGCCCTTCAGTCTGAATAGCAGGGAAGCACATGGCAATTTTCATGTACTTACTGGGATAAAACATGTGACTCTGTGGATGCTGCAGCTGCCATTTCGC
>NW_010393961.1:2549-2866 GCF_000710305.1 Buceros rhinoceros silvestris
CACAGCCACCACTCTGTGCGCTGGGCCTGCCCCAGAGCTCAGTTGTCAGCAGAAGCTCTGCACAGCCGGGGCAGCCAGGCCCGCTGCTCATGGGGATGGGCTCAGGTTCGCCCTGCCACGCAGCACCCGCTGCCCTCTGCACACCCTGGCACCGGGAGCTGGCAGCACCCTGGGTGCCCTTCAAGCCAGCTGCTGAGGTGATGCTGTCGGGACTGTAGGTGTCTGGGTAGGGTGGAGAGCAGCAGGGCACCTCGGCAGGGCAGGGTCCGGGAGCCTGGGGCTCACCAAGCATAAGCCGGTGGCCCCTGGCTGCCCAG
>NW_010393961.1:3020-4645 GCF_000710305.1 Buceros rhinoceros silvestris
GGAGCTGGGGCCGACCTGAGCTGCAGACATTGCCGCAGGCTCTGCCTGCCACAGGAGTGACCCCCCTCCCCTTCCCACCCCTCCCTGCCCCGGCCAGCTCCCCACTGCCCAACGCCACCACGCGCTCCCCTCCGGCTCTGACGGAGCAGCCGCAGCACCAGGGCCCTTTCTCAGGCAGATGGAAAGATGGCAGAAAGGTGAGGCAGATGCCTTTGCCCATCTTCCCTTTCCTCTCCAGTTCAGGCAGAACAGCTCAGGGTTCAGAGGGGAGTTTGCCCTGAAGAAGTTCAAGTGTTAGGAAAATCTCCAGTGCAACTGGATTAATTAATCTAATCAGCCGCATCTCTCAAGAGGAATTGGATTAGCGCCTTTTGGATCAGGATCCCATTAAGCCGATAAGACACGTTACAAATGCAATGAGATGCTGATTTGCTGCGAAGAGAGGGCTTGACAATTCTCACGGGTTCATGATCTCATCCTTAGGGTGGCAGGTCGCTGCTGAGCAAAAGCAACAGCGACGTGCTCCAAAGTTTCCTTTGACACTGCAGCAGCCGCAGAGCCAGGGACGGCACCGGGCCGGTGGCACAGCCAGAGCCAGGGACGGCATCAGCTGGCAGCCTCCAGACCAAGAGCTGCTGGAGAACCGGACTTGGGGGACCGTCGCACAGCACCTGCCCATGCCCAGGGGTACAGCATGGCCTGCGTGAGCATCTGCACGCTGTCAGTGACACTGCGGTCAGGACGGGGTTGTGTGGCCCTTGGGAACACCACGGGGGGTGCTCAGAGCAGGCTATGCAGTGTTTAACTGCCCCACGACACTGACTGCTCTTTCTAGGGGCTCAGTTCTGTGAGGGCAAAGGCCGATGTACCAGTAAGGACAGCCAAGATTTGATTTTTTAAATTTATTGCCAGAACAGGAGCATATTTGGGGAAGATTTTATCTGAAGACACAAAATTCTACTCCTTGCCTAGCTCACACTTTAAGTGCCAGAAGAGCCTTCTCTGCTCTTGTCTGTGTGAATGTGAAGCACCATCTGTTTCCTCTTGTAGCACAAATCTTGGCATGCAAAGAGTTACCAGCTGCTTCACTGTCTGTCTTCACTCCGAGACGGAAAAGTCCCTGAGACACTCAATCAGGGCAGCACATCCTTTACAGCATGTCCATTAAGTGACATCCTGTCACGGGACAGTGACACCACGGGACACCAGGCATCCATCCCCCATTTAATCGAGTGTCATTGGTGGTGTTTACCCACATCCGTCAAGTTTAAACATACAAGTGCAGCCCACCGCCCATGGGAGACAGTGCCCTTTCACCAGCTTCCAGCTGTTCCACGTTGGTGGCACCAGGACTGGCTCTGTCTCTGCGGGGGTGGATGGGAATGTTTCCAAGGTCCTTGTCTCCCAGGCAGGAGACAGCATACATGCACCGTGGCACAAGGAGACGGACCCACAGGAAGCCCCGGGACAAGGCTGTTACGGGGAGGAGCGTTGGGTGCGTGGAGGGACCAGGCGACCTCGCGCTCCAGCACCTGCTGACTGGTGTATGGAAGGGGACCAGCCAGGAGGTCTCCTTGGCAGGCAGGGCATGGGGGGGGCAGGGGGACGTCGGCAGGGGACGCGGG
>NW_010393961.1:4856-5109 GCF_000710305.1 Buceros rhinoceros silvestris
ACAAAGCTGTTGCTTTTCTTGCTGCAGTTCCCTCGGCATCACTTTGGGAGCCCAAGTGACTGTCTTGACACAGCTACACTTGTCCTTTGCTCGGCTCTGTGCTGCCAGCACAGCAAAAATGCCACTGAAACGCACAGAGCAGCAGCCGCCCGGGGAAGCACCATCGGTCATAGTTACAGGTTGCTTAACAAAGTTCAATAAAACGGGAGGTGCCGGCGCTGCGCTTTCCCCAGTCCCATCCATTAGCAGGGGG
>NW_010393961.1:5284-5610 GCF_000710305.1 Buceros rhinoceros silvestris
CAGCTGTGGCTGCCTCTGGCCAGGACATGGCTCTCCAGGCCAGCACACCAGCCCAGCTGCCCACGGGCTTGGGGCACACACTTGGACCTGACGAGGAAGCCCCACAGCATCTGCTTTTCTCCCTCCTTCACCTTCTCCAGCCTCCTGGACAAACACAGGCAATGGAGAAGGCCGGTGGGACTTGTCTCCTCCTCCTGAGCCTGGTCTGGGCTTGCCTGTGCCCACACGAGGATCTTCTGCATGGAGGCTGCTCCCGCTAACCCTGTGGGAAATTCAGGAAGTCCTCCTCTTTTCCAAGCCCCCTGGACCCCCTCCGTCGCCACTCC
>NW_010393961.1:5786-6154 GCF_000710305.1 Buceros rhinoceros silvestris
AGCCTGAGACAAGACTGAGGAGCTGCCAGCACTGCAAGGAGCAGGGGCGATCCCAGCAGTCGCTGCTCTGCGGGCCCGTGGGTGACAGGGACACCGCTGCCTGTGCGCCTCGAGTCCACGAGGTTAATTCAGACAGGAGAGCAAATGCAGCTGCTCGCCAGCGCCCACCTCGCCAGCCATAGCCTCTCTTACCCTGGGAGAGGAGGACGAAAGGTTCACAGCGTTGATTTCTCAGCTGGCAGAACGGCAGAAACAAACACAGCTTGAACTCTCCCAGCAGGCAGGTCGCTGCCTGCTGTTCGGGAATCACAGGCCAGCGGCTCATCGTAAACACAGGCAGCCGCTCCCCCCCGGGCACACCCCGGGGG
>NW_010393961.1:6491-7467 GCF_000710305.1 Buceros rhinoceros silvestris
GGCCTGCCCGCGGCAAGGGAGCTGCCCTGGCCCCTGGGTCTGGGAGCCTCTGACCCTCTCCAGGGTTTTTAGAGCACCTTCACCATGGCAGTGAAGTGCTGCACAGAACTAAGAGCCCAGAACAGAAAGCTGCTTTTCTTTCCGTTCCCTTAGGCAGAGGAGATAAAAGAAGATGTCCTTGCGACCCAGCTTTGCTCTGCACCAGTGTATTGCTCCCGTATAACCCAGGCAGCTTGACGGGCACTCAGGACCCTCCATGGCCCATCCCTGCACGGCAGCAGCACACAGCCCGTGTGAGGAATGGGTCCGGCTCTGGGCTGGCAAGCGCGTTGGGGTAGTTTCTGCTGGCAGAGGACTATGCAGCATGTTGCTTCCCTCGGGGACACGCAGCTCCCGGGTGCTGGGGAGACACAGTGCTTTTCTCGGTTATTCAGACATCCAGAAGTGGTGATTTTCTCTCTTCAGCACAACGCACAACAACCTGGGGTTAACAGAAGGCATTTTACTACTGCCTTCCTTGTCCCCTTCCCCACAGCTCTCCAGCCAGAGCCATAGCAGCTAAAGCTCAGCCCAACCCCGCTTCACCCATCCCAGTGGAAGGGGAAGGATGGGTTCTGTTGCCTCGAAGCCTCTTCAGGGTCTCTCTGGAGAGGAGCGTGTGATGAGAACCAGGTGCTCTGCGCTGCCGGGAGGGAGGCTCCGATGATGGGCGAAACCGCTGCTAGCCCCGCAGTGGCCCGAGCAGTGGGACTCCCTGGGTGGGGCACGCACAGAGCCGGGCAGGCGGCTGCCAGAGCGCTGGGCTGCAGCCCCCCGTCTTGATAGAGGAGATTGGTGAAGGAGAAAGACGGGGCTCTGTCTTCTTCCAGGCAGGCTTTCCCCAGAGCAGCAGGGCTTCCATTCAAAAAGTGCTGAGGAAAAGCACAGCCCTGGCTGCCTGCCCAGGAGCTGGCTGCCTTCTGCGAGCAGAGAGCAC
>NW_010393962.1:0-5472 GCF_000710305.1 Buceros rhinoceros silvestris
CTATTTATTTTTTAAAAATAAAATTATTAAATAAAATTACTCCTTCTGCTGCCTTTTTTCAACATTTTGATATAAAAAATTGTATTTTATAGATTTGATCTCTTAAGGGGCATATAGAACACAGAATGTGAAACACATCTTCGGAAGAAGTAAGAATAGCAAATTACTTTTGGAAAACAACCAAAAGTACCATTTCCACTTGACCACCAACCTGCAGACTGAGGATAACAGTCAGCTCTTGCTGAGCATTGACAAAAGAGCCCAGTGTTGAAGTGTGGTAACTTCTAATGACTGTTCGATAACTTCTCCTTTGATTATTTTCCTTTGTGCTTTCTTTGCCTGTTGGTAATATGCAAGGAAGCCAGGGCTGTACTGACTTTTATAAACTGTATTGTCAAAAGGCTGATTAAGTTTCTTTCTTTTCTCAGTGTTACAGTACCAATAGTTTTCCCACTAAATGCACTAGTTTATTGAGATTATCCTGAGATTCATATATTTATTACCCTGAAGCCCCAGCTGAGTTGTGAATTTCCCACAACTGATAAGCTCAGTGATGGCAGACAAGATGTTTCTGAATGAGGAATTAATTCTAAGATGCTCCTGGTGTAGGGAGTAGCACTAGTAATTCAGTTGGAGCAATGCTGTCCCCGTGAGGTGGGCACTGTGCTGCAGTGCCACTCCACCCAGCAACCATCACTCCCACCTCTACTGAACAATGCTTGTGAGAGTTTAAACAGTCCTAATTTAAACAAAAAGAACATTTTTGCACTGTCCTCAAAACAAAAAAAATGATAGTCTTCATAACACACTCAGATTTTGCAGTAACACTGACGGCCACTTCTCTGGTTTAAGGGAACGCTGTGTGTTGGTTAAAACTGGGGGCGTTATTTATACTTGTGTACATCAAGAAGCTTCTAAATTTTGCACTTCATGAAAATGTGTGACCTTCTTTACAACTAGTTTCAAGAGACCAAAATCAACATCTAATATACAATTTCTTAGAAGTGGAATTTTTCTTCTCATAACACAGAGTCCTCCTGAGCATGCTCAGAGTTTCAGAATGCCATTTTCTTACAGCATGTTGCACAGAGGAAGTGTCTGTAACTAGCGATCCTCCAGGCAGATATCTGGATATACTGACATATCCCTTTTATGCCTGGTGTCAGAATAGGACCCTCCACAGGGGAGGCACACGCAAAAGTTGAGATAACGGTTCGTGTCGGTCTGAGGTCCTTGGGGGAGTGTAAACATCTAAATACCCTTGAAAAACATCAGCCTGAGAAATCAGCCTGCTGAATCGATGTCAGTAGGATTGTAGAGATTTACAGCCATTCAAAACCTGGGCCAGGAAAAGAGAAGAGCAGTTGGACAAATCCTTTAGATCCCAAATGTCAGTACGTTGGATACTAATATGACCCCACCAATGTTTTCAACTTACCATCAGAGAACTCTTTATCTGAAGAATCATAAAATATCAGATTTGTTTACATCTGACCTGAAGAAAGTCTTCTAAGATCTATGTAGTGTGGGAGATAGATGCAGTCAGATTTGAAAAATGAAGCATTTCAGACCATATTGTCTCAATTATCTGATGATACAAAGGGGTTTGTTGATGAAGTATCTGGCAAATACTACACATCACTGCTACTGGCATACTTATCTAGCAGATGTTTAAAATGAAAGGCTTACAGGTTTTATGTGTTAATTAAATCTTTTTATTTGACAACTTCAAATTAATTTGATTTTAATCAAGAGTAATGACCACCTATAAATGCTATTATGGTGATGCTCCATTTTTACCTAGGGCCTGACGGAAAAATGAGCAAAGGTTTTTCCCGTAGGTTTTAATCTGGTCTGAGATATTCTTCTAAATATATTAATTCTGAAGTGCTCTCAAACAATAAAGAGATGAACAAAAATGAAAAATCATGAATCAGTGAAAATTGCTATACAAAAAGAAAGTGGGTATGTGCTTCAGGACATGATGAGGAAATATAAGTCCCATTTCATTTGTATTGTTAGGGAAAGTAAAGATTATCTAGTGTTACAGTTGTGATTTACTGAGTTATTCACCGGATCGATGCAGAGCCACATGATCCCAGTGTCTTTTGAAGCCTCTCAGAAATATATTCGGGTGTGATCCCTTAGTGCTGCATATTTTCAGCCATGGTATGTCAGCCTCCTACTAGAACATCTCTTGCAGAGCAAGAGCCCAAACATCAATTGCTTCATCTCAGGTCCACGCCAAGAACTCCCCATGGCTCAGGCAAGTTCACAACATACACACTAACTATTCAAAGCAGGCTGGTGTAAGAAAGTAACTAATATTTTACGTGGGTAGAATTTATGCATTTCTGTTTGCGTACCTCTGTCATTTTTGCCCTAGAAAGCCATATACAGTAAGACCTTCAGCTGAGAGAGGAGGTGCCAAAGAATGAATCCTATGAAAATATCTCTCTGCTACCAAGAATCATATAACTAGCTGAGAGGAAGCCAAGTGTGGCTAAGCAAGATTGTTCCCTATGCAAAGATCAGACCCAGCACGTCAGTCTCAGGGTCACATCCACGAATTAAGCCAGAAAAGTGATAGGACAAGAAGATCAGAGACAGGCAAGTTCCTTGCAAGACTTCTTGCTGTGCTTTGCTCGTGCTCACAGGTAGTTATATGACCATGCTCACTTCGAGAGCTGGTCTAACTACAGTGTTCATCACTACTGACAGCAGACCAAGTATTTTCTGTAATGCAAAATTGAAATTCAGGGTTGAAAACTTTTTTTGTTTTCAAGAACAAGCACACTGCAAATCAAATCAGACAACTTCTGCTGAATTGCAAGCAAATACATCTCAGCTTATTTCAAGGTCAACTAACAGAGGCCAAGAAAACACGGACCACACCTGGGTAATTTTTACCTGCTAGTTAGGTGGCAACTGGAAGAAGCTTTCCTCCAGCTGATGCCAGCCTATATTAACACCAGCCAGTTGGCCCCCATGAAGTGAAAAACTGTCTCTCTCTGAGTTTGCAATTGCTATAGTTGAGACTATACCACCTGCATGACCTCACTCCTGTAGGCTTATTAAAATCTTGAAGTTAATTTCAAGCTGGCAGATAGGCTGCCTCTAAGAAAATAACTGTCATCCATTTTAAAATTTCTAGCTATAGCAACAGTGAGCATCTTAGATCATTTCCCCATCTTTAGGTATCTGTACTCTTGTGGCAGTTGTATTCAGATATTTTTCAACTTCTTCGTATGTTTAGTTTATATAGCATATTGCACATGTAAAATAAAGATATACGTATTTGCCTTTCAAGGAAAATAATATACAATCATTATTAGGAAGTTTCTGAAATGGAGGAGTTTCAAATCAATAGCATTTGTACTAAAACTGGAAGTACAGTAATTTCATCATTTCAAATAAACTCGCAGATTTGATGAGTATGTATCTTCCAAACACAATAAATTAAGACTTCTTATTTCTCATCATCTGAGAAGATATAAAACAAAAGTGTCTTTCCAACTGAGCAAAAAAACCACAACACCACAACGTTGAAAAAAAAAGTGTATTTTTTAAAGGGAGTGGAAGGGCACTAAAAGGATGTCACCTAAAGTTTTCTTCCATCAACAGTGAAAGTTGTGTCATAAAATGTGAAGTGGTTAAGAGTCAAATTGAAACAGTTCGCACTTCTCCAGCTTCTTGGTCTATACCTTAACTGACCACATTTTGTAGTAGCATGGACAGAGAAGCTGAAAGAGAACCTTGCAGGGTTGCTTTGAAGGAAACATGAAATTAGAAAACCAAAACCAGCTAGTATCTTTAGCTGTTGCCTTCTACATTATTTTCTTTTTAGAACAAGGCTTTCTTTTTTTTCATTTATCTTTTTTTATTTTCTGAAAGAGAGACAGAAAATATGTAGAAATCTAACGGGCAGGAAACTACAATTACCACAAGGACCTGGGAAAGTTAACTGTGGAGAATGTGTACAATAAAGAAGTGGAAGCACTGCTCACAGGGCAAAATGCTTTCACACTTCAGTGCCAAGCAAGGGAATGGCAAAATTAGAGAAGCTGAGTAATAGCTTTTTGCTGCAGTTCCTTTAATGCCTGTCTTTTTCTACTGAATTTGGGAAACGGGCTTAAAACTCATTGTAGAAGAAAAACAGCCCTAAGACACAGAAAGAAGCAGACCTAGAGTTTTCCCTTGATCTCATTCCCAGCTTCACATATTTCCACTGCAATATGGCTGTGCTGGCAGGTCAAATAATCCAAAGAACTGTGCCCAAAATGTTCTTCAAACAGCACCGGCAGAGCATTTTCTCTGAAAAGGGGCTGATTGTATAATTCAGAGCCTGTAGGAAACCATGTATGTGTCAACTGAGCTCGTAGCCAGAAATGTTTTCTTGGCTCTGTCATATAACTTCTGGTCAAAATTAGGAAGAGATCCCTTTTACATAGCTGGTAAAAGGGAGCATAGCAGAGCGAGTACCTGGGGTATGGAGCACCAATATTCATCTTTGGCCTAAAGTAAGCAGAGATGAGCTCCAGATGGAAAGCAAACTGTACAACATCTGTCTGTGTCAAAGATGCCTCAAGGAAATGTAGTTCCATAGATGATTCAGGAAAGCCGCTTTTTTAATAAACGGAGGAAGCGACCTAAAAGTGAGCACTTAGCCTGCTTGCATACAGCAAGATATCCGTACAATAAACACCAGACTGACAGACACGACCGTTAGGGCAGAATCACCATCAGCGATGACTGCAGTGTGGTGGTATTACGAGAAATATTTCTTTACTATGAGACAGTTCATGGTAGAGCAGGAATATTTGGTGTTCTAATAAAGCAGGAACACAGTTTGAAGACACAAGTTTCATGCTGTGTGAATTTAGTGAATTAAGTATATTGTTGGTCAGTTATTAGCACCTGAGCATGCAACTTGAAAGGGCCATGGCAACAACAGAAGTGATCACAACAGAAACCACCTTCCAAAACTCAGCTGGTGCAAGCCCAGGAGGCAAACTGGGAGGACTCTCAGGCAAAGCTCAAGATTTTTAGTGAAACAAGATATCAAAGAGCTGAAATTATTGAGAAAAGGGAAGATACATTCCAATTCTCATCGAAAAACGTCCAGGTAAAACATCACTAAGGAGAAATATTTCTGGTAACTGTTGAGCCCATAGGAGTAACAGTGAATCGTAAGTCCCTTTCCTCTCTACAAAGACAGAATAAGCTGCAGAAGCTTTTCCTCATTAAGCTACAAATGTCAGATGTTAATGGAGAACTTTTTAATACACCCTTAATGGGTAACACTGTGTTTGCTCTTTCCCGATTCAAGTGACGTGAGAATGAATGCAGTTAAAATAAATTTCACTTCTATCCTTCTAAATGCAAACCACATTCATAATTTCGGGGTGTATTTAGGCCTTAATTACGTAAGATACCTCTGTAAAAAATCTTGAGTATTTATAATTAATTCCT
>NW_010393962.1:5579-13396 GCF_000710305.1 Buceros rhinoceros silvestris
AAAGCAGAATCACATTTAACAATCACCAGTCAGTGTACCAGTAGTACACAAAGGGTTAAATTTAGCATCCGATCCTTTGACAAACACAGTTTGTGCCTTTGCCAGAAGACAGCTTCAAAAAGCTGTTCAAGTTCTCAGTTTAGAGTTCCTGTTCTTTCCTTCCACAAGGATGTATAGCATTACTGTAATAGATCACCGGGGCTGCTTTTCTCTGATGTATTGTTGCAATATATCATAAGAACTGTGTCTGACAGGAACACGAATTTCAGACATGGGCCTATTTTATATGTTTTATTTGAGGACACTCTTAAGGAAAATCAATGTGGAGTTCAAGAGCTGGCGCTGGAACTTGAGAAATTCAGCAGAGCCTTAAAATGCTAGAGGCGTCACAAAAGTTTAACTACGAACTCAGGATGAGATGGGCTACCCACAGCTGTTCATTTGGTGAATGAAGAAAAGCACAAAGATCAGTGTCTACAGAGCCACTGTACTGTCTGCTCTTCTGTATGGGTCTGAATCATGGGTCATCTACCGCCACCACCTGCGACTCCTCGAACGCTTCCATCAGCGCTGCCTCTGTGCAATCCTAAACATCCACTGGACTGACTACGTGACTAATGTCGCTGTCCTTGAACAGGCAGAGGTCACCAGCATTGAGGCCGTGTTGCTGAAAACGCAGCTGTGCTGGGCAGGGCACGTCTCCAGGATGGCGGATCACCGCCTCCCTAAGATCGTGTTCTACAGTGAACTCGCCACCAGCTGCTGCAAGAGAAGAGCCCCAAAGAGGAGATATAAGGACTCCCTGAAACAATACCTCATCCTTGGCCATACTGACCACCATCAGTGGTCCACCCTGGCCTCCAATCGGGAGATTTGGAGACACACCACACATAACGCTGCTGTTTCCTTTCAGAGCACACGTAGAATCAGTCTTGAGGAGAAAAGACAGCGCAGAAAGAACCGTCCCTTGACTATACCGCCCAAGGAGACCTTCCGGTGTGCTTTTTGCCTATCCCGCATTGGCCTTTTCAGCCATCAGCGCGCTTGCAGTAAGTGCTTCATCAGCGAAGCCAAGCCATGATGATGATGACCTAAAGGTTTGCCTAAATAAATTCTTTTAACTTCTAGCTTATCTGTGGAATCATTCTGTGGGCTGCACTACCCTCTCTCAGAGTCTTGCTGTTTCATCCCTAAAAATAATTTTAAATATAGTACTGAGTTTCTAGAGGTGAAGCAGTTAGGTGGTTTTGTTATACTTCAGAAGTGATCAATCATAAACAGCCTATGGAAACCTTAGAAACCTACCAAAGTAACTAAGAAATTACATGAAGTAAAGCATGCTTTACAACATAACCGCAGATAATAGATATTGGTACCCTCTGGGCCACACCACAGAAGCCCCTGTTATGGAAGGATTCAAAAGGGACTAATAATAGACTTGGCATCAGCTCCATGTTCCATCCCAGTCCTAAAAGTGAGAAGATGATGACCAAGAAGTGTCCACGACACAGGCACGTGGCTGATAGGATAATAAACATGTCAGGCTTAAACTGAAGGCTGCCATCCAAGCTATGTTGACCAGGAAACAGAACAATCAACATGACAGTACATTTTATTTCACAGAACTAGTTACTGGTGTGTATGTTTGGAAGGCAATGTCATATAAATGTTTTCATCAACAAATAAGCCCAGAAGGAACTTTGCCCATGCTCTTGAAATGGGTTTTCTGTCAATCAGTACAGGTTTCACAAATAACATCGGGATGTGAACATTTCCACTATCCAGCCAATTTGACATGGTGTTTGCCACTCCATTTGTGCAGAGAACAGAGCTGAGCACGTTTTATCAGTAGCGGTGTTCAGGGGCTACAGTAAACCCTCCCCTTTCGTGATTCTGTCTACACGCATTTTTAAGGGATTCATAAACTTTAAGGCCAGGAGAACCATTAGATCATCACATTCAATCTCCAGCATACCACAGGCTATTACATCCAGATACTCCTCTATTAAGCTCAATAAAGTATAACCATCTTTCTCCTAAAGCACCAGTCTTCATTTCAGGTGTCAAGAGACAGACAGTCAACTATTCTCCTTGCTGTTTCCTTATAATCCAAAGGTTAATCATCACACACTTAGAACTATTTGCATAAGTTGTCATTTGAATTTCTTTAGATCAGCTTCCAGGCATGACTCTTGCCTACTTGTCTTAGCGAGATTAAAGGTTCTTTCTTAGCTACTATTTTCTCCATGTTGAAATACTTACAAACTGCAATCAAATCATCTTTTATCTTCCTGAGATCCCCAAGAGATTTGAGCTCTTCAGGTCTTTCACAGCAGTATAATTTTTCAGCTCCTAAAAGCTCCTCTGTGGTTCTTTCTGTACCAATAGAAGAGTTTCAGCAGCTTACAAAATATGTTGATACTCATCATATTTTGCTTCATCTGTCTCAGCAATGCTGGATAATCAGGTAAAAATAATCTCTTAAATCCATATACTGTACTGCTTCTTATGCCCCCAAAGGTAGCTCATTTCTTTTATTTGTGGATATGTATTTGTTGATTTATTTTGCAGGGAGCCATGGTCATAAAGATCTTATGTTGAGCTGCCTCTTGATTCTGAGCCCTAAAATTATTCATTATATAAAACCTAAGCCTTTCTGTTTCCCTGTAGAGTAAACCAAATAAAAGCAATCTTCTGCAGACCATTTTTAAATTCAGATTGCTACATTTCAAGAAAATGGCTTTGACAAAACTGTAGCAAGAGAGAGCATGGATCTTCACCATTTGCACATGTTGGTCTGTACTGCACAGAACACTTTCATAGGGTTGTAGCTGATAGTCAAATTTGGTACAGGTTTGCTCAAAATTCATCACATGCTGATGCTCTCTTCTCTAATTCATTGTTTTCAGGCTTTGCCTCCCAGCAATACTGACAGCGAATTGTTACCTGCATGGAGGGTCCTGTGGGGAGCTCCAGGACTCCATCTATTGCCATGATCCTGTTCCTGCCTGATTTCTTCTTTTACTTAGTGTCTGACCACTTTCAGTTGCAGTTTCCCATTCACTTTGAAGTGTGCGTGTGTGTACATACTTATATAGAAATGTGAAGAAACCCTAAGATCTCTAAATCTCTGAACCTGTGACTTTTGCAAAGCTCTGGTGCCTGAAAAGGAAGAAGAGGATCTGAACTTACAGTCTTGCAGTGCCACTGTGGTCCTTCAGCCCTGAACCCTCTGAAAAAGAAGGTGATGAGAATAATCAGGAGAAAATAGCTGCTTTCTTATTTGAACAGCCAAGACTGTTCAGGTGCAGCAGTTATCATCAGGTCTTTTCTCAGCCAGCAGTCAGTTCCTGCTCTGTGTAGTGTCTTCAGACATAGCCCCAGGAAGCTGCATTTCACCTGCTGAATAGCCCTATTTTCACATAACAGGATGCTTCAAGCACAGCTGCTGATTACTGTGAGACCTGAGAGTCTGTGGGGTGGTCCAATTCTTCACACACTGTGAGGTGTAGATGGAAAAAGAATGTCTCATGCTTCACACATTATAGGCTTCAAACAAGTATCTTTCCCTTTATGGGGTGAACAACGACAAGACACTCTAAACCAGTATAATTAAATCAGCATTTGAACCTTGTATTTTAAAACCCATCTCCCTTTAATTGTCTGCATGTTATCTTCTATTAAGGAAAATCAGAATATCGTGAAGAAGGTGCCCACAGTCTCCCGGCTCTCCTGGGCTTGGCAGAATAACAATGCAGCAGCAGAGTAACAATGCAGCAGCAGAAGTGCACCAACAGGGAGTTCTCATTTAACAGGAAAGAGGCATCTGGTACTATCCTTCTTCAGCATCAGGGTTCAAAGGGGTTGAATCTCTGAAGAACATCAGTAACAGGTCAGAGTTTCATTTCTTTTCCACTCAAACCCTGACAAACTGTCATCACAGAAAAGTTAAATCTGGATCTAAACCACCTGGTTTGAGGATTTTCAGAAAAAGAAGGGAAATTATTACAGCCATGATGCTCTATAACGCTTTAAACATACTCAATTCATATCAGCCTTGTATTAAAAAAAAAAAAAAACCTCAAATCCAAAACTCTGCTGTTGTATAAAATTCTATTTCTCTTTTGCTGTTTCCCTGGCCTGCCAAAATCATATTAGTACAGTGAATTTGTAGAATTCAGCAGCTACTCCAGGACTCAGTAGAATGTCACCAAAGCTACGGTGTACTGCCATTGAAAGAAACCACTGCATACCTGTTCCTGGCTTTACCCTTCTGACTTTTCAAACAATACTGAAGTGCCAAATCAATTATATGAGTTCATCCTACCACACTGAACTGAGCATGTTTCTGTACAAAGCCCTCAGGAAAATCAATCGGTGCTATTAGAATCTCAATAAGCCAGCGGGAAACAGTGACGCCTCAACTGTGGAGGCAGATACAGCCTCCAGGGAGGCAGCTGTGCTCTTGCTGATCTCCAAAAAAGTACCCCATTCCCTCATATAGTGCTTTGAAGATGCAGCAGAAAGTGTACCATGCCCCAAAATAAAGCACTGTCAGAGATAATGAGAAACTTGGATTTCAAAACCGTAAGGACAGGAAAATCAATGCAGGCATTTGAGGAGGGTGTGTGGTACCTGCAGAGTGAGAGTGCAAAGATTACTGAAAGGTGGGAAGATGCCACCTGTGTGGCCATCTAGTTGTCATCAGGAGCCATAGGGAAACGAGGGAAAAAACTGACGTATTCACTCAGCATTCTCCAGCAACTACCTCATACAATACCTCTAATGCTTTTTAAAACAAAACCGATAGCGAATGGTTTACTAGTTAGCACTGTAGGCAGTGTTCGGACCAAGACCTCAAAATGCTTGTGATTTCACTTTTCTCTTGAAATGTTTCCCTCCTGCACCCTGGCAATGGGGTAAGAGACGGGGAAAGAGGATGTAAGTCCCCCCCCATCTTTTTCACAGTTAGATTTTGGGGATTGTGGTAAAGTTTATTTATTTTGTTGTGTTCTAAGCTTGTTGGAATAACTCAGGATAAGAAAATCAACTTGGGTAATTTAAATTATGTATTAGAGAATAATCTCATCCCTTCTAACAGCAACCAACAGAAAAATAGAAAAGAAGAAAAATAGCGAAGTATTACTGTCATCATGGGCCCAAATCTTGTGAGCCATTATTTATAGCTGAGGAACTCTGTCTAGTAAAGGACCTAAAACCAGCTACGTGAGCCCATAGTTAAGTGGTTAGTCTTGCAATACAACACTTCAGGAAAGCTGAGAGATTAAAGGGTGAGACAAAAACAAAATAGGGACCCAGAAGCTGATTCTGAGTCTGATAACTGAGAATCCTGAATATATTAACTGGAAATATTAAGGATGGCAGAGTCTTCCAACCCAATTTCTCTTTCCTTTCCCCTGAGCTTATACACTGTTCTGCAGGGCAGCGTGCCGGGAAGAAAACTCCCTCTGTGCTCTCCCTGTTGCTGATTTCTCTTTAGCACCTATTGCTGCCAAGTGAAGAAACAGCGCACTTGGCTAAATAGATCTTTGGTGTAACCCCCGTGGTCCTTCTTACAGGCTTACAAATGAGAGAGCTATTCCCTGTGTAACTAATATTCTGTGTTACTTAAAAATGCATAAAACACATGGTTAATTTCTTTAATTACCCCCTGTTGTCATCAGAATTACTTCAGGCAAGCACTGATATTACTGCCATTTTTCTCCCCTCCTTTCCTTCACACAGTGGAGAATATTTCTTCACAACTCTTGCTAGAAAAATGCCTAATTTGTTTCCTTGGTAGGTTGTGATAGAAATTGTGAATCAGTTCTTTAAAAATATCTCCTTCTTCAGATGTTTTTTTATAAATTTTGGAAAATATTTTGTATCACAGAATAAATAAAGATAATTAAAAGACAGAAACCATTCTACCTGTTCCTTTTCTTTTGGCCATCAGTCTACTCAGCCACATAGGTGAAAGGAGACGAAAAAATAAATCATGAAGAGAAAAGGTGATAGATGCAGTGACAAAGAATGTACACTTTTCTTTCACCTATCAGTAGTTTGTCAGGGAATTACAATGAAATATTTGCTGTGAATACATGAAGAGGAACCTTCTGTGGTCTTATGCAGGAAAAAAAGCAAACACAAATTACAGAAAACAGCATCCAAACCACTACCAAACAGATGCTAAACCACTAAGTAGCCAAAACATGGAATATAAATAGATGTCTTTTTCTAAATATCATGTGAACACTAAAATACAACGAAGTTGTTCAGGAACATCAAACACCTTAGGCTTTTCCCATCTCGTGTTATATAAGGCTGTAGGTTATTTCACCTTGTACAAAATATAAGTCAGATAACCAAACGCAAACTGACACGTTCTTTTTTTCCCCCTTCTTCCTTTCTGTTTCTGGAGGATGCAAAAACGTCATTTCACAACAGATCTCCAGGAATACTAATTCAACCCTTTCCAAGTAGAACAGGTTCAAAGGAGTATTTGAGACATCCCTAGTTCTCTCAGACCAATGGTTCGCCCATTTTTGTGAAAAGCAAGAGAAAGAGACCTCCTATAGTATCTCTTGGATATGCTTCTGGAACCCATTAAAGTTGTGGATAAAAGAAAGGGATAGTAACACTGCAGGATGTGTTTTGTAAAATTAACATATTTTTTGTGTATTATCTGGTTCTATATGGTTCTATATGGCAGGTGGAAGGCATCTAGATCTGCTAGATACTAAATTCTCATCCAGGTACTGCATATCACACAGCTTAGGTGGGTCTGCATTAGAGGAACTTGTTTCCCTGTCATTTGGGGGTGTGTGAATTCCTCTCGGTGGCAAAGCACAGGAAGAGTGGCAATCAACACCGTTCAGGTTCAATGCCCAGGCTCAGATTTTAAAACCCATTCATGTACTACAGTTCTTAAATTCAAAAATTATGTGTTAATCATTTTTGCCTAATTTCAAAACATGCTGAGAGCTTACAACTCTCAGTTGTAGCATTCATTTAGAATAAAAATCTAAGATAACCGTTGTCTTTTCAGGTTTGAAATACAGATTTAGAGGGATAATTATTCCTAAAGTAGTTTTTAAAAGTAGCTTCAGCTGTAATGTCTCTCTTTTCAAACAGAATATATGAATTTGATCCAGACTTGATGTATGGATCCATGTTTGTGTGAATGATGATGCTTATCTGACTGCAACCAAAGAACTTTCTGAATGAGCTCCATAGTGAAAAGCACGGCTCCTTCAGCCTTTTGGACAGTAGATGTTATGATAAGTTTAAATCAGAGATGCTCTAATAAATACCCTTTCCCCTAATAATTATATCATATTTTGTGTTAGTGATGTCTTCAGGGCTTTACTTGTGGGGAAGATTGGGGGTCCATGTTTAAACTCAACAGTGAAACTTCCTATCGTGTTTCTGGTGGTTGATTTACATTATCATTTAACATACTAGAAGCACTTGGCTGTTGGTGTCAAGACCTTTGGCTCTGAAATTGCAGTGGGATACCACTCTGAAGGCTCTCTGTCCATAAATCAATTTTAATTGTGATATTATAGCCCAGAAAATTCTGACGAAGAACTTCAACAGCAGGATGGGATCCACAGACTTCACCCGATTCTAGGTCTGTTATGTCTGAGATTTATTTCCTACTCGGCTTTTTACTGCATTCCGTATATACGTGCCTGCCAAATACTGCAAAAGCTTTCCTTTCCTCTTGAACAAGATACACGATCTTGTTACTGAGATGCATAGAGAAAAAAAAATGTAGAAATCAATATAGTTTATAACTAATTTGTCCTTTCCCT
>NW_010393962.1:13512-37962 GCF_000710305.1 Buceros rhinoceros silvestris
CCTGGACAGACCAGGAATCACCTGGGGAAGGTTACTCAGGAGAGCAGCAGCACAAGTTGCGGCTGGAAGGGGCAGCTATGGGTAAGCCCGGACATCCCACAGTACCAAACCTCGCAAATAATCACAACTCTTTCGTGTTTTCCTGTTAACAGGGGTCTCAAACTCAGTATACACAAGGAATGCCTGTTTTCACCGCTGCCTGAGAAAACTGGTATGTGAGTGAGCTTAGAGCCGATAAGGAAAAGATTTTCATCATCATTGTTCAGAGTGTGCCCAGCTTCTGCATCTCCTACTTGGCAATAGCATAAGTACATTAGTTTCCTTCGGTCCATAGGACTCCCGGGTCTTTACTTCTGCTCCTGCTCTGTGTATGTAAACATTGCCACCCTTGCAGTCACCTGGATCTATATGTAAAGTTTTAATTTAGCAGGAGTTTTGGGTTTCTTTTTTTACTCTTCCCTACTGGTGAGCAAAACTCATCAGGTTCAGTTTTGCTTTATCCTTTGATTTCTTTTTAAGCTTTTCAAAGTCATAAGTGAACAGGAAAAAAAGCTAAAGGATTAAACACCTCCCAGGCAGATGATTAAATAGGGTCTGAATTTGTTTGAAGGGAATGAGACAGTAACACACTCCTGGCACTAAAAAGAGTTTGTATTATCATGGCACTAAAAGTAAATAGCCTGTTGCTAATAAGGTTGTTATTTTAAGATAGTCACATGATTCTGAGTGAGTCTCTTACCTTTTCATCCCAAGTCTCCCAATAGCATGCTTTGCTACAACACCCATAGTCCTGCCTCTGAAACCTCCCAGTCAAGGATGATTTTCTGTAGAAGTACAAATGTTGTGTGAATGGCACCTGGCTGCACTTCAAAACGCACCCATGCCCAGGGAGAAATGATGATCCCTACAGACTGGCAGCACAGGGATATCATACTACGGCATCACTTCAGCACACAGGTCTTCTGCTCCTGCAAAAGCAGGGACCATTGCTACAGCCTTGGACCCTTGAACTATGAAATACACTAATACAGCTTTTTGCATGCAAAGTGTTATTACTAGAGATAAAGCAGTGAGTCTACATGTGTTTATATATCTCATCATCTCACCATCTCATCTCATGGCTTGGCTTTGCGGACGAAGATTTGGGAAGGGCTTTACCCACGCTTACTGCAAGCGCGCTGATGGCTGAAAAGGCCAATGCGGGATAGGCAAGTCCGGTTGCAAAAAGCACAGCGGAAGGTCTCCTTGGGTGGTATAGTAGAGGCACGGTTCTTTCTGTGTTGTCTTTTCTCCTTGAGACTGATTCTACGTGTGCTCTCAAAGGAGGCAGCAGCGTTACGTATGTTGTGTCTCCAAATCTCCCGACTGGAGGCCAGGGTGGACCACTGATGGTGGTCAGTATGGCCTAGGCTGAGGTATTGTTTCAGGGAGTCCTTATATCTCCTCTTTGGGGCTCTTCTCTTGCGGCAGCCGGTGGCGAGTTCACCGTAGAACACGATCTTAGGGAGGCGGTGATCCGCCATCCTGGAGACGTGCCCTGCCCAGCGCAGCTGCGTTTTCAGCAACACGGCCCCAATGCTGGTGACCTCTGCCTGTTCAAGGACAGCGACATTAGTCACGTAGTCAGTCCAGTGGATGTTTAGGATTGTCCGGAGGCAGCGCTGATGGAAGCATTCGAGGAGTCGCAGGGGGGGGCGGGAGAACGCCCATGAATCATGGTTTATATATGATATATTAATTAATACAATAATACATACACTTTTCTATATATGCTATGCTTGCACACCAGAGACTCTGTGTTATAACATACTATGATGAGGAATACATTGTAAGCTCCAGAGAAACACACTTTTATACACACTGGTATCAGTCTGTAGGGAGGGGAGTATACTCCAGGACAGTAGGAGCAGGGAATATACTCCAGAACAACTCAACCAAAAATCCAACTTGGGAAAAACTGAAAGCATCTTCTCATGGTTGAGGGATGAGACTACTTGCTGAAGGCCCTTGCTGAAGGCTTTTCCCCCTTCCCATGCTGGAAAAAGATGTTAAAAAGCACCTATCAGTGTTGATTTCACCCACATTTCTTCTGCAGAACTTTGATTTTATCATCCAGCAGAACATCCTCAGGTTTTACGTGAGCTTCGCATTTCTATTTATATTTTGATGAGAACATTGGCTTCTGTAGTCCCAACTTATGTTTCTTCCTCAAGTCACATATTTTTCTGTCAAACCACTTTTATTATCCTATCATGGCTCTTTGCTTTGAGTATAATCAATCATTCTTGCCTGCAGTTTCATTTCAGATTTGCCAATAACACATGACAGGCATTTCACTTTTAGACATTGCCTATTTTTTTTAATGGAGATTCATTTTTAAAATAAGATGCAGTTTTAGTGTCAAGATAATTAAATTTTTGTAAGAGATGCCACCTTTCTTTTTGCTGCATCAGCTCTCCTGAAATCATACCTTTAGCACTCTGCCACTACGCTACCCAAATAAAATCAATAGCTTCTGAAGTCCAGCATGGAGAATTTTTTTCCATTAATAAAATAACTTTATTAAATCTGAGAACCATAAATTGCTGAAACACATTTTTTAAATTGCTTCATCTGCATTAGAATCAACAGCAGTGTTTGTAAAGTGGCTGTATTTCCAAAAGACATATCTGATAAATCTCTGCTGTGTGTGTTGCAATATTGAAGGATTTCTTTTTGTTTGTTTCTGTCAACTTTGTTTAGTGGAGCCAAGTTTGGTGGAGCCAACTTAATGGAGTGAAATAGATGTATGACTTCCCCTGCACAGTCTACGTTTTGTTCAAGTTGTTGTGGCTTTGTGATATCTTTCAGATACCTGTTGGTGTCAGCTGCTATTTGGATTTAAATAAAAAGAGGGGAAAAGATAGGATAGCTTTTTTTTCCCAAATATTTTGCAGGATATTGTAATTTTTCTGCTGCATCAGAATTTTTTAGAAGAAATATTAAACTTATTCTGTTTCTAACCTGTTCCACAGCTCAAGTACAAAAATACGAGAGTCCGGAAATTATAAAGGATTTTGTTTGTTTATTTTCATCCCTCTGGAGCAGACAAGGAACCGAATTCCCTCACTGGTAAGAAAGCAATTTTACAATGATAAAACTGGGGTATGCTCACTGGCCTAACATTTAGCACAGTGCTGATTCTATTTTTAGTGGCTTTCATTCCAGAAGGACCCGAAGCAAGGTACATAACACAACTGCTATTTGTCGCCGTTATGCTGTTCACCAGCTCTCACTTAGACAGACTACTATTGATTTCAACAAATTTTAGTTCTGACAGTTAGAATTAGGCAATTTTCCTATGATGGAAAAAAGGAAAAAGAAGAATTGGTCCCTGGTTACTCTCGTATGATTGCCTTTTCTGCCTTCAGTATCAATCAAGTAGCTGCGAGATTTCAGCTCAAAATCTAATAACATTATCTGAAATGTTCCTACCAACTTCCATATGCCTTGGGTCAGACTTTCAGAGGTTCAAGTTCAGCATATTTTGAGTTGCACCTGTTTTCAGTCTGGGGAAGGAGCTTTACTCCAATGATTTGTCTTCATGCATACTTCTACCCCATCATAAGTAGGAGAGTCATTCTTTCAGGATGGTAATGAGCAATCACAGTCTTTTGCTCCTGTGCTCCTGTGCTTAAGCACAACTATTGCTTTTAAAACAAGGGCAGGTGATCAATCTTTCTTCCCCTGGAAGGGTTCTCTGAAGCCTACCTGCTCTCTCAAGCTCACTTACTAGTCAATCTGTTCGTGATCTGTTCTTTTTAGAGTGCAAGGTCTGACTCAAGTTTGGTTTTTAAACAAGGAGAATAAAGCTCCTTATCGTAGCAGACCATGATGTTATAAATAATCAAAAGAAATCAGATAAAACTTTCATCTGAAATTCCAGGTTCTCTTTGAAATAAAGAGGATTTTTTTTTCAGTCTCTTCTTTTTCATTGTTATGTTTGGAGCTTTTTTATTCCAGTTTCTGTGGGACTGTGGTTAGCTTGAATAGTTACTACCCTGATTCAACTTTAAAAAGCATTACAGATGGCATATAATTGAATTTATACAAGAGGAAAGAAATCCCCAAAGTCTAATAAAGTATTTCCAACTTTAACTGACATAAAATTAAAAAAAAATTTTTTTTTTTAAGACCACAAGAGTTTCACTGTAATGTCCGTTTGAACCAAAGCTCTAAAACTTGAGAGAAGAATTCAGGATAGCACCTGTCGGTGGTAAAACATAAATTTCCATAGGGTTCTGGACTTGATGTTATATACTTGATTGGTATAGTGAAAGTATAAATAAAACAGAAACTTTGTGTTTTATGGATACTTTAAAAATTCTGCTGTTTTATTTTTTGAAAGGGCAAGCTCTCTGGGCAAAGACGATAATGCTGAACTGCTCTGAAAGACACACCTTTACTAGTACATTAGGAAAATAAGTAGAATCATGAAATGGAGTGTGGAAAGAAACATAAACTAAAAAGACTGAGACTGAGCTGCACTTGTTTATACAATAGCTTATGGGGTTGGGACTTCAGGATTTTAAATGAATCTCAAGTACAAAACCCCCGAAGACCTGCTGTAAGTGACTTACTCCTCATGATCTTTGATTCTTTCTTTCAATTATAAATATCAAATATATTGCACACAATCAGGTTCTCAAACAGTGAGGCTTAAAATCTTATGTTCCTGCATGCCCAGCTTCTCTTAAGCGTCACCCTGTTCAGCATTTGGTTTAGTGATCTGGTATTTATTATCAGCCATGCAAATCAAAATTGTATTATATGCTTAAAGGGTTATTAGTAGGATCAGCCTTCACATGAGGCTGAATTCTGTCTGTCCACCCCTATTCTTAACCTTCAGTGTCAGAGTCATTACTACATGTGTACCTTTAAAAATTAGATCTGGTCTATAACTCTGAGTATAATATTAAATATGCAACAAGTAATATGAATTATCTTTCATAGATGAGAAATACT
This sequence comes from Buceros rhinoceros silvestris, assembly GCF_000710305.1. Lineage (NCBI taxonomy): Eukaryota > Metazoa > Chordata > Aves > Bucerotiformes > Bucerotidae > Buceros > Buceros rhinoceros. Next base: position 18,517 of record NW_010393962.1, read on the forward strand.
GTCTTTTCAAAATCTAACAAGACTTTGAAATTAAACTGATGCATAGAAGTGCATCTTTCAATTGTCAGTTTGCACAAAAGTGTGTTTTATTGATCATTTTGAAAATGTGCAGTGAAAGACAAAAAAAAAATACAAATTATTCCAGTAGCTGATAAAAATTTTAAAAAGGTATAACACCACAGACAAACTGAATTATATAGAAATACATTATTCACATGTTTTTTCACAGGTATTCGTCCAGAATATTGCCATAGACTAGAGTAGTTCTCCACTAAGTAAGAATTAGAGATGATCAAGAAAGAAGCTATTCCTCATTTTTGACCTAAGAAAATGCAGAAAATAGATGAAAGATTTTCACAGAAAACTGATGCAGAAGATTCAGCTATCATGAAGATGAGTAGCCTGTTTCTTTCATTAGTATAGCGAGATTTTAACCATTGAGCATAACCTGTTACAGAGAAATGAAGAAAAGTTTCATTGCCTAAACATGGTTTTAGTCTCATGGAATAATATGAGTAGATGTGCTGTGGACCCGCCTCTGATGCACTTTTACAGAATTGTCTGAGATTGCAGAAGACTAGTCTTTTCCAGTCTTGCACTCTGTAGTTATTTCTATGGGTAATTTCCATTTTCAACTTTATTTTTTCCTATTATCATTCAGAAGGTATCCAAAGATTATATGATCTTCCCATCACCCATTTTCAGATGCAGACATATTCAAATAAAACCCTTAATGGTGAAACAGGGAAAAGGCATCTCAATGGCAAGCCTAGGGATGTGTTTCAATCTATTATACATGCTGTAGCAGCAAGAGCTGTGATAAATTTTCTTGTAAAAACACTTTATGCAAGTATTACAAGCAGTAATTTTCAGATTAGATGTTTGGACGGGGAATGTGTGAAAATACACGTATTTTCAAATAGCAGGCCGTTAAGGCTTCTGAAAACCCATGAATGTTTCTGCAGCTTACATGATAAATCGCTTGTGATTAAAAATACTCAGTCCTTCCAATAGCTTCCTAAATTATTTTGCACAGTTCTCTGATAACACATTGGACTTCAGGCAACCTACTCATTATAACTGATACCAAACCCAGCACCATACCAGTAATTATGGTGGAAAACCAGAGCAAGATAAATTCACTTCTCCAGTGAGTTTGCCAGTTGGATTTATTCAGCATGCCCCAAACTGTACTCCTGCAGCCGAGCTGATGCTGCAATGCTCTCTGTCCAGCTGTGGCCCCAAAATACACCTGTGATGCCCTCCATTTCTGATGAAACACATAAAAAACAATCCTTAGCGTACTCAATCACTATTCCCATGCAGTCTGGGTCCTTAGCCTAGGTTACAGCTAGCTAAAGAAAAGAATGCAAATGCAATTAATCAGTGCCTTGCCTGATGATTTTAGGAGTTACAGGTAACTAGATGTTTGACTGAGTCTTTGTAAGAATATCTTCTGTTCACAATTCACTGGTTTCCATAGTTACCATCCATCTCTGAACAATTCTGATTATTGGATTTATTTTTTAACTGGAAGGTGGTACTACTGCTTCCTTAAGCAGAGACAGCCCTGGCCTGATGGCTGAGATCTGAAATCAGATCGCTGGCTTGAAAATCTCGAGTCAGAAAACAGTTTCTGTTCTAAAAGTAACAGTAAACTGAAAGTGTCCAGTCAGGAATTGCCCCTCTCCCTTCTCACAGGAGACTCTGCAGCATCCTCAGGGACACAGATAACAGCTGCACCACTCAAGTACAACAACAAATTGACCCTGCACTGGATGCCCATTCAAGCACCACTTCACTCTTCCACTTGTCCTCGGTTTTTCTACCAACCTGCCACCCATAAAAGGAGAAGGTGGCCAGACCTTGGCTGCATTTCACAGTGAGGGTTCACTGTTGCTGATGGGTTGCAGAGGAGTTGCACTGATCATCAGGCTGGAAGAGGCACATAAGCAAGGGCTAGCTAAATTCCTCCACCTTTGCCACTGGCTCACATGACATTAATTTCAAACAAAGTTTAAATCAAATACTGAAAGATACCGGGAAGATAAGATTATAACACAGAAGCAGCATGCACCCAGAAATGACAATGTTGCAGTTGCATGGTTATTTTTTTATCATCTGATACAAAACCAGAGTGTCCCAGGGATGCAGACAGTCATAAAGACAGTTAAGAAACAACCCACATATTAGTAGAAGTCCTTCTTCTGACATAAAAGATGCGTGTACATCCCCAGCAAGTGGAAGCACGTTGGTAAGCCCTAAATAATGCATGAAAAATCCCGGAAGATAATTCTGTGCAAACAGTGCCATGCCATGCTATTTATGGAACTAATAAACAAAAACGGTGGCAAAAAGCTCCAAATTCTAAAAGCAAAGGGAATAAAATCACTGATTTTTCATTGCTTGTGGTAGTGCTGCTCCCTAGACAGTCCCCGAGGGTAAACATATGTTTGGTGGATACTGAGCCTCTCTCTGTACTTTCTTGCAAACTATAGCAGAAAAATAAAATATTCAGTGAAATACCTTTAAAAAATGCATGAGATTTAACTATTTTTTCCTGCATATTTTTAAACCTGTCTGTAACGTTGAGGACATTTTTACAGCGAGATGGCTGATACCAAATCCAAAGTCAAAATGAAGTGAGAAAGCAGTTGCATTGCAGCACAGGCAACATCTCCTACAAAACCTAGAGACCTTTTGCAGTCACGGACAATTCGCCAGGAAAGGAATGTTATGAATAAACCAAGCAATACAATTTCTTTAGACAAAAATGCGGGTTTAGGGCAATCAGCAGCGCCCTCACTGTCAAATTTGTCAGCAGAGCTTGACAACACAAATCATGACTTGCTACTGATTCATCTTAGACCTGACAAAAGAAGAAAGAATTGCACTAAGCCTTCCTTTGGAGAGATCATGACCCAGAGGGTTCCAAACGTTATTTAGGATGTACAGGATATACAGAATGTATAGGATTGCTCTTGAGATCTGGCCTTTTTTCAAGGCACTCTGCAAGTTATGCAGAAAGCTGCTCACACATAACTGTGTGCATAGTTTAACTGGTCCTACAGAACCAGAAACAAGTCTGCACGTTCTTGAGCACCATCTGCTGGTGCCTTTTCCATTAATAGTTACACAATTCTCATAGCGCCCCAGAGCACCAGGCTGAGCGCTTGCCAATTTGCCTTTTGTGAGACACCTTGATATAATGTTGAAAATAATTTCCACTAATTGCCTTAACCTTGGGTCAAATCCACCGTTCTAGCCAGTGGGGAAAAGGAAACGATCTTCACATCTTTCTTTTTAACTGTTTTTGCGAAGTTCTTCATGTTTCAGAAATCTGTTGCTTTCTCTTCAAGATCTTAAAGACTGACTTCTCAATACATTCTCTTTTTAGTGTTGCACTATATTCTTCTGAAGTTGTTTACATCACATCTGGCATTCCTATACATCTTTTATTTTCTACATATATGTCTAATTCAAAGCTCAATTTATTTGCAGCTTCTTTCCACCTGTTTGAGTTCTGGATCCTGGCACTTCATGATATCCCTTCTTAAGGGAACATGTGAACCGGTAAACAAACAAAAAAAAAAATGCATGGCAAGGGTTGTATTTACAAGATTCCATTAAAAATTCTGGAGCTTCTTCTGTCAGCCAGTGGAAAATGGGTCTAGAAGAGTTACCCATTTTTGGTCACTATGTCAGGTGCAATTCCTCTTCGATGAGGTATTTTCTTGGGCTGTGTTGTACTATGAACTACATCAGAGGAAAATTCCAGCAAACACTGCAGGTTTTGCTGGAATTGCTATACCCTTTTGTTTATATTACAGGGTTGCTGTGTTTAAGTCACAGGCAATTAGCAGCAGTAGTATAGTCATTTGGGAGAATCCAAGGTCAAGGTCCTGCTAATGGGAACTGATATCTTGCTGTCCCTAGAGAATGCAAGAGTAGGCAACACAAAGCATTGTTTTTCTAAATAACCTGTTGTAATATTGCATAAATCACTGCCTGAAGTCACTAGCTATGCAAATTCTTCACGTTTATGCTTAGAGGTTAAATTTGACAGACCTATCCAAATGCGGGCTTGTATCTTGCAAGAACAGAGCATTCTGTATACCCCTACACAATTCACATAAAGTATTATTAATTGTATTGCTCCTGAGAGGGAATAGTCACACATGAATATGCCGGAGTTTTGTGATATCGATTAAAAATCAATAATCCCTCAGCAAACCTTGTACATTAGAAATTATTAGAGTTTTTCAGTGATATATATATATCTTATGAATACAAAAAATTACCTACAAATTATTCTTTCTAAAAAAAAGAGTGGCTTTGATACATTAATATCAAATATTAAAATGGTGTAACATATTGCAATATTATTAAAATATTTTTAATCCAAAAGCAATATGAAATGTGTTCCAAAAATGTGAATGTAAGACATATTCTTATTATTTGGTTTATTCCTTTCTCAAGACATCAGACATTTATAGAAACAATGAAAATTAAAAAGTGGTGTAAAATACTTGGATTTTTAAAAACTGTATTCCTCCAGAAATGTAAAATCTGAAAATGTGCATATCAGAACAGTAAATTACACACTCGTGTCTTTATTATTGTCCACTGGCAGATGTGAAAAAACCCCAGTGTTTTAAAAGAGGGTTTGGTTTTCTGGGGTTCCTCTGGAAGATTGAAGATACCCATATATACTGTCTCTGTGCATGTAAAATGGATATTTGCAGAACAGACCTGACCGCAGTAGCAAGGAAGACTTACACAGGAGTATATAAAGTATATATTCAAGCATAATAACAACAGTGTATGTAAAAACATAACTATTCTTTAGTTCTGCTAGGTAATTTTGTTTGCTACTCCAGATGCATCACAGCATTTTCTCCACGCAGCCTGGGCTCGCAGGTACATCTTCCCAAGTACAAAGAGGTGTACCAATACGCTAGAGTTGTTCATCATTTTATGGTAGGGAGGTATAACTTAGAGGGGGAGAGATCACAAACAATAGCAGCCACAAGGACAGCTTTTGGAGGCGATGAGGAGAATGTCTTTAAAGTAGCCATGCCAATTTTTTCCTGTTTGGGATGAAGCTGTGTGCCAGAACACCCATAGCACTACCCCTAGGTTAATAACAATTCTCTTCTTTCTGCTTTCCCCAAGATAATCTCTTACAGACCTTGCACTTAACTTTCCTTTGGCTCATTGATATGATTTTCAATCTCATCAGCAGAGCTCTAAGCCACCTTCTGCTGTGGATGGCCACAGTTACTCAGGTGTCCTAAGTTTTCTCTCTCTGTGGCTCACCTCACCTGGGACAAAATTTAACTCATGACCAGGTAGCCTTAAAAAAACAAACGACATTCATTCAACACCAAAACATTTAAGAGAAAAGAAAATGCAATGCCTTGGAAGTGCGTTTATCTTTCCAAGATGCCCAGCTGGTAGATCTAACCTCTGACAGACTTTTTCACAACGACCGTGTTCCTGGGCTGCTGGCAGTTTGTTATCTCTTCAATCAGAAGAGTTCAACTCTTCCATCTTCCTCAGTGACAGATATAGACTCCTGGAGGCGAGTCACTTCCCTGGTGTCATTCATGAACTTGCCAATCCACACTAACGTGAAATTTCCGGCAGAGGCCCCATCAAGGGTTGTTATTCTCCCTCTTTGCCCTAACCACATGGAGGGAGTAGGAAATAGGGTTGAGAAAAGGGCAGATGGGATAAATTCTTAGTTTAACACCAAGTCTACACCTGTTCTAAGAATTTTCCTATGGGATAAAAATTCTATTTTTCCTGGTAAGTTCTAATTTGATTAAAGTCTGGTACAATGCTTTACATTCTAAAATGTCTGCTAGGGGTGGTCTTACACATCACCAATTTCAGGGTTCCTTTCAGGAACTCTTGCCATCAAATCTAATCCTAATTCCCTGCCTCTTGTTATCTGTAATAAAATTGAAACCATGGTTCCACATTTCAGACAAATAAACCAGTCAAAACTCCAGCAAACTGAAAGAATTCTGTGGGCTGAAAAATAACCACAAGAAGAGAAATATTTGGTAGCAGTATAAAGAAAGATTACATTTTAATTAAAGTGCACAAGATTAGATTAGTGTCAAAATCAGCAGCAATTTTAGACACCTGTACTTCTGGTGGCCAACTTGACAAATTTCTTCTTTGGAAAATGATGAACTCCCAGTTTATGGAACAAAGCTACTTTAAAGATGGTGAGATATCACCTTCTGCTTCCCCAATTCCTCCCTGAATCACCATTTTTGCAACTAAACACATTTTGGAAGAAGTAAATGCAAAACTGTAATATCCTTATTTTTTAATGATTTTATGATATTGTTACAATGACATGATGTGACTTATTGCAAGACAAAGATTCTAACATAAGTTTAAACTGGTGACTCAGGAGTCAATATTCTATGAAGTACTTCAGCTTTGCTGGGTTTCATCTTCTCAAATTTTATGCAGCAGGAAAGACAAAGCAGCGTACAGCCAGTGACATGCTGTCTCTGACTCCAGATTATAAATACCAAAAATATTTATATATTTTTATATGACTTCACATTTTATCATTAGAAGTCTTCTATACTTACATGAAATGCTTAGCAAGTATCTGCACAGTGTAATATGAAGAAGCTGTGGTTTAAAGATACTTCATAAATAAGTACGGATTGGCCTTAGTTTCTTGTCCATAACAGAAGGAAGCTAAAGACATAGCTAAAGTTTAAGAACATTGTCATATCCGGACTTCTTCAAATGTGGACAAAAGTAGAGCTCTGTCCTCCTGTAGTCCAAACAACAATGCTATTTCAGTCATGCTGAAGTGATGTTTTTCTCCTAAGGATAGTCATTTTGTTGTCAAAGCCTTCTGAGAAACTCTTTCTGGAAGGGCTGGCTCTGAACTTTCTCTATACCCTTTGGGTCAAGCCCTGCTTATGCCTGATTGTCAGCACCAGTGAAGTTTTTGACACAAAGGAGGGAGAGTTGCTCCTCCAGATCCTCAGTAGACATGATGGATGTTAAACATTCATGATGTTTTTTTGATGACCAAAATACATAATGGAGGTATCTTTGCCACTACTATACAGAGTTGAGTTAGCAAGTAACTACAACTTCTATAATACCTTTTTAGGACGGTTGTAAATTACATGGAACTTCACTGTTACAGGAAAACGTTCTGTAGACAAAGTTCAAAGACTACATACGATTTATTGGAAAACCACTTAAGAGTAAAGCTTCCTTTTGCAAATATGTTTATTTAATACCATCTTCCAGAAACGATCCACAAAAGGCTACCTAACAAATCACAGGCTATGACAAAATGTCACATCATTACTCCCGTATTTGTTACCTTCTATATGACTTCTAGAGAAGAAGAATTTTTATTGCTCCTCCAGAGGGATGAGTAAATAGATCACAGAAAGACCTAAATGACAAGAGTCTGCCCTTAAACTACCCACAATTTCTAGACTGAAACTATTACAGATGTCCATGATAACCTATAGCAGCTATTTAGTTTCTGGGAAAATGATGTATTAGCTACTGCATTTTCAACTCTGACCTTTGTATTATTAGTTATCAAAATCTACCTTTGACAGTCATCAATTTCGTAGTGTGTCTTTTTATGAAATGAACTATATTACTGCTTTTTCTTGTCAGAGGGGAGGGACTGGTAGCACCAGAATTCATCCTCTGGCATATCTGAACTCGCCTAGCTAAGGTGCTAGTAAACACATGGCTTCCTCTCTGTTTCTGACCTGCCCACCTTTGTTTATCTTTGTGAGCTTCAACCCTGGATTGGTATACATATATACACTAATATGCAGTTGTTCTATGCAGAACAAGATATTTAGATCTAACACTATAACAAACATAGAAAAAACCACGGGCTGGAATGAGAGCTGAGGCTCAGAGAAGGGGAGACACATGATGCAGAGCAGAGGAGAGGGCAAGTGGAGTGATACAGAATGGGGCACAGGCTGGCACTGAAGACCCCATGGCTATAATCAACTTTTTTGTGGTTAAAGACATGCAGAACTGGAGCCAAAAAAAGTAGGTTTTGGAGGTAACAGAAAACAGAGAGAAATATCTAAAACATGTACAAGGAACTGTGTACAGTAACTTCATTTCGAAATTACATGGAGCTGCAGATCAATGACGACAGAAAAAGGTGTGAAAGTGTGATAGGAAACATTAAAATGATCCCAGCTGGATCCTGGTGTGAGGAAGAAGAAAACATGAAAATGAGCATGATTCTTGATTTAAACTTTTTTTTTTTCAGTTGCCCTTATGATAAATCCTTGTCTATATATGTAAGGTGTATTTCCTCTTTGCCTAGAAACAAGGTTCATAGAACCATACAATGGTTTGGGTTGGAAGGACATTAAAGATCATCTAGTTCCAACTCCCCTGCCATGGGCAGGGTAAACTTCCACTAGACCAGGTCACTCAAAGCCCCATCCAACCTGGCCTTGAACACTTTCAGGGATAGTGCATACACAACTTCTGGGCAATCTGTTCCAGTGCCTTCACAACCCTCATAGTAAAGAATTTCTTCCTAATACCCAATCTAAATCTACCCTCTTTCAGGTTTAGGGCATAATAGTTTCTTCACACAGCTGAAAGGTACAATAAAGGCCCCAACACACAGGCTTTGTGCAGTTCCAATAAATTGTATTTATTTATTTTACTCTCAAGTTCAGGTAAACTGAATTATTAAACAGTGTTGCTGAGTGAGCTGAAGAACAGAAACTGCTTTTGGCCACAAAGATGGTCGGGCTTAAGGATATAAAAATAAAACACAGCCATCTCCATATCTCCAGACATAAACCCCAAATTCTGAATGTCAAGTCGTCTATTAATAATGCAAGAACAGAGTTCATGCATCTGATTCTCATGCTGTTATCCTTGATATTGGTTTACCAATATTTGTTGACCAGTATGCAGTACTCAGAACTTCCTTGGTACTTAAGAGCGAGAGGATAATCAGATAGAAGCTCATAGGGAAAAAAAAAAACCACCCCACATTCCTCTCTACAAGACACTTTTTTCTGTGGCTTTTAATTCACCTTGTCTTCTCTTTTAATTTGCTCCTTCTCTCAAGAAGACTTGTAGAAATACCAGCAAGAACATTCCCAAACTCAGGAATACAACCCCAGAGAAGGCCAGAGGCTGACACTTGTAATAAATAGATCACCTGTGGCTCATGAAATTATTGGCACATTCTTTTGTCTGGATCATATGTGAAAGCAAAGGAGATCATGTAAACCTATTCCAAAAATATTTTATCTTGTCGAGCGTTTAGAAAATTATACTATCATTTTGTAGAAGTAAGGATTTTCCTTCCCCTGCCTCCCATCCCCAAAACCTATAACAGGAAAAGATGACACAGTTCAAAGGGTGCTTTTTATTCGGCTGGTTTTCTTTGTTGGGCAAGTGTCTAAAGACTTACTCTGCTTTTAAAACTATAAGTATGTATCCCAGTCATTTCTCAGATTCACTTAATTAAATAGTCCTTTTATTATCCAAATGCTGGTTCCTTTCTCTGAACCAGTATAGCTACGAACATTCTAATACTCGACCTCCCTTGCCCTGAGGGTAATTGAACTAGATTAAGTTGCTGCCACTGCATGCAAGAGAAACAAAATCAAGATGGTGATGTTTTCGTACTAGCTATTTTGAAGGCTAACAGATAGGAAGAGAATTTCTGAGATACACGAAATGCCTCTTGATCACAAGAGCAGTCCAAGGCCTTACTGATAAACTTCATCACTTTTCATCTCTCTGTTTGCAGCAGGAGTGGGAATTATTCTGCCCTAGTGTCCCAATAATAAGGTCATGGGAATGATGCTTGTATTTTTTCATACATTTATATTATATCAGTACTTAAGAACATTGAAATGAAAGGGCAATTGTAAGATGTGAATAAATCATCATAAGATGTAAATTAGAGTAAATGAGGTGAGGACACAAAACACCTTCGCTTTTCTCACAGGAGACTAACTATACAGGTAACTCACACAGTGATGAAGCACTCAGAAGCTGGGCAGCCCTGCTGTATGGGAGCTGGGCTAACACCAGACGCATGAGAAAGATAAAGAACAGTACTGATTGCAGGCTGCCCTGTACGTAACTCTGTCCGACTGGCCTATTCGTACTCCATTTCCTCAAACAGCACTAGAGCCAGAGGTTGGAGAGGGGTGAGAGGAAAAGCCGAAAACCTTCCTTTACCAAAACACGAGACAGGTATTTTCTTCTTCATCCTTATAGTCCAATCAAACAGCAACAGAAGAGCTCTAAAGCACTAGTGCAATGCAAGCAGACAAAGCAACAGCAGGATGGTGGAGTGGACCTCCAGAAGCATGGATGGTCTCCTGCTCCTCCAGCAGATAGGCAACAAACTTGGCTCAGTGCAAGAAACAGAGGTAGCACAGCATGTCCTTGTACAGTGCTTTGAAATGCACAGCTGTGGTCAGCCACGGAAGAGGTCTATGCCTTATTTCCAGGAATGTTGCTTCTCTTCATACTTAACTCAAAATTAGATTACACTACAATTCAGTTCAATAAAGGAATCACTTCTTTATTATCAGTTTAGCAGAGTGGCAAGGGAGTTAATTTTTTTTAACCTGAGTTATAAAACCACTTTTTAATCAGCTCTGGCAGCTAATTAAGTTATTTACAATTACGTAGCACTAGTGCTTATTATAGAGCCTAAAATACCTAGAGAGAAACTTTATTTGCCAGGATCCAATTCTAAGGTTTTTTCTCACTTCATACAATTTAATTCTTCTTTTTTAATCCATATCTAAATGCGTATATATTCACCCAGGCTGAGTGAATTATTTCAGGCAACGTTTTATGTTAACTCCAAACTGTCCTGACAGACAGGCAGGCAGAACATTTTAAAAACTTTGGAGAGTTGGTTTTGCTATCATTAATCTAAAAGCTTCCTTCTATTCACAAAACTTTCTAAGACAGACTTAACTAGTAGAAGAAATGTTAAAACAGCCTCTGGATCCTCCTGTGTTGGTGCAAATAGGCTAAGTATGGGAATAATTGAGCAGTGGAGGGTCATGCGGGTGGGTCAGCTGGCCTGGAACCACCTCTCTGCATGTGGTAACACAGCACCAGTGATGCTGCTTGTTGCAGATTCCAAATAGGAATGTGAAGATTGATACGTATGGAGACAAAATAGGAGTAATATGAGAAGAGCAGCTATAGGAGAGGCAGATGCTGATAGTTCCTGGATTAACAGATCATCCAAAGCCCAGCACTTGGGAGGGTGTGCAGCTTCCTGGGACGCTAAAACTAAGAGGCAAAGGACTGTAAGTAAATCCTGATTGCTCAAAGAGGTGGAAGAGAATGGGGAGGCAGAAGACCACAACTGCTTTCAGCTCCTAATGGGCAGAGAAGGACGTGTCCAAACCAAACACATGGCTGTGAACCTAAGATCCCAGAAGATACAACACAGATTTGCTGGGCAGTGTTCTTCGTCCTCTTTTTCATTGCAAAAGTCCTGTTCAGACCCTCCTGCTCAGATACACATCCTAGTACTTGGGCTACTCATACACACACATCTTGGTGCTTTAAAGTAGATACATGTGAGAGGGTGAACGTGAGTGAGATTTGTCTTTAAATGAAATCATCTTCCTCTCCTACAACATATTGCATTGAAGCCTTGCTACAAATATCAAATATATTTGATATGTGTTGTTGTTTGTTGCTTGTACACAAGAAACACCCAGCTAAAGAAGCAGAAACTGCTCTGAAGTTTTGCTATAAATGTTTCTGGAAGCTGTGAATGAAGGAGAGATGGAGAAATAAATTGAATCTTAAATTCTTATACAGTGTAGAAAGCAACATGTCACCCTGAATTTGTCTTAAAATGCAGTTCATTCATTTTGAGGTGGGCATTGATAAGAATACAGACTACAGATCCTTGCAAGAGCCAATCAATACTTGCTCAGTAGTTGCAGAAACAGTAAGATCCAGTAGGTGTTGAGCATTTTTTTGCAAATGCCAAAGAGGAAAGAGAACTAATAAATAAAATCCCTCCAAGGCTGCTTCACAAATCTTATTTGCAGCATTTCCAAGAGCTTTTTGGACAAATATACTGCAGAAACAGATGCAAACATGAGCTGTGTATAATTCAAAGCACTGCATTTTAGGGAATCTTTTACCAAAAGGCACTATAAATAAAATTAGAGTTTACTTGTGTGCCAATATAAAACTCAATTTAGTATAGCAATATAATCATTATAGTTGATTAGAGCCAAATACTTATGCATATGCACTTTTAAGGGACCTACGTCCATCACACTGTTCTTTATGTTAACAAATAACCACGTCAACTTACATTTTTCTGCTGATTACCCGTGAGTGTCCAAGTGCTTTTCAAGAGCCATGAGTTTATTTATTCTTTTTTCACTGAAAAGAAGCACGGAGAAGCTTTAATTCTGAGTTATTACCAATGCAAAGAAAATAAACCAGATACTTTAACTCCCACTCTTTCTCTCCAAAATTGATCACTGCAGTGCTCAAACCTGAGACTTCTATGTACTGAATGACAAAACAAAGTTCAGAAATGTAAACTACTCTAAGAAGACCTACAAAGCCTCAGACTTGTGCCTGATGGGATTTTGAATACTGTGAGCTTCAATTAGTTACAAAGCCAAAAAGCTTGATTTCCAAGACTACCTTTGCCACAATGTTGCCTTCCTGAAATCTGTAACCGTTACTTAACTAAGAGTTAACAGTGGTGAGGTCATAGTACTGAAAATGCTGACGATTATCAAGTACAAAAATATCTTTTTGAGAGCTCAATTAAAGCCTGACACAGAAGGTTTAACAATTATTTCAATTTATGCATATCCCAATTTTATGTCTATTTGCCGTTTCGGTGAAAGCTACTCTTTACAGAACAGCTTTGTTCATATAAAAACTGCTCTGGCAGAAATATTCAGAGAAACTGCATCACTTTGAAGCATCAAGGGTAGAACAGATTCATTTCAGCAAGGTCAGTTTGCTTCTCTGGCTTCAGTGTGCTGGATCAGACCAGCGTGGAGCATGCTGCCGCTGTCGTTGCCATCCAAAGTCACTTCCAAACAAACTCAAGCTGCACATCTGAAAACAGGTTTTAAACTAAACAAATACGGAGTAGCTTTTCATCAGCAATACAGTTTTTTTCTTTTTTTAAACAAAAGGAAGTCCGCTAGGTCTGCTACTTTACCTGTGTTGGAAACTTTAACTAAATAGCTGCTGTGACCATTAACCGTGCCTTTCCTTTGCTAACTAGGGACAGACGAAATATCTGCTCAAGTACCAGTTCAGTAAATGAATTCTTATTTTTTTAAGTATGTGCTTAGTGAAAGCCTAAGGCTTGCCGATTTATGGTCTACATGGTGTGGAAGCCAGGTCAAGAAGACTGATGCTTTCAAGTGTATGTATGTCTTCCTTCTGCGGAAAAACAAGTCCTAGCAGAACCTCTACAAAATTTTGACAGCAGTCAATGTTATTCTATGATTTGATATTACTTTGCACGTGCCTTTTCAGAGTTACAGGTGTGAATGTGTAGCCTGTTGTAAATATTACTGCAGTTTTAAGGTAATGATTAAAAAAAAGTGCTGCAATTTCAATCTAAAAGATGATTACACCTTGAGTTTAAGGGCACACTGTCAATTTAGGATGCTCAACCTCCATCTCTGCAATTCCCACTCCATTCATCCAGCCTAAGGCAAATTCTTTAGGCTGTCTCTGCACTAGCTGGATTGGAGACAGCTCTTCAGAAAAAGCAGATTGCTAATTCCACATGAATTCACACTTCAGCCCTCACAAAAGCTTCCTGCAGCAACCTACCAGGACATCACCAGCTTTGTGCATAATTAATCTGTGCTGCCTGGTTGTCTGAGACACTTTAACAGAAAGTTAAAGAAAAGTTAAGAAAGGAAACATTTATGAATTACTTAGCTGCATATTGAAACTGGTGACATTTTCATAAACTTCTGTGTGAGTAGAGTTTAACTGGGAGCCTGATAGTCTGCTGACCTAAAGGATCTTGGGTAGGTAAAAGTCAAACACCTCTTGCACAGGCCATTGTTCAAGGAAGTTTTAACAACATTGTTAAAATTTTAGATAGAAAAGTTATATTAAAGAATAATACAAGAAGACTTCATTTTTTAAAAGTTCACAGATTTTTTTTCTTTTTTTTCTTTTTTCCTTTTTTTTTTTCTTCTTTCCCAAGATCAAATGTAGCAGAATAAACTGCAATAAGCTTCTGGTAGGTAACAAAAGGTGGTGAGATATCATATGTGCTAACAGCATAATTTAAAAATCAAAAGATCCACTATACAGAAATATGCCACATTAGATAATGTAAGTAGGGGATTACACTTCCATTCCGGGAAGTTATTATTCAACAGAGCTGGCAGAAGAACAGGTCATGCTGTCTCAGTGTCTGATATTATTACTGATAGCAGTCGTGCTCTCCTCTATCAGGAATATTTTAGGACTCATTTACAATAAAATATTTAATTCCTCAGATGCAACTGTGCTGGGAACTCCAAATGGTACCCACATTTCGGTTGTTAGTTTTTTTAGTCAATTAAATATACTTTAAGACACAAGTTCCTTGAAATTTTTGGGTTTGTACTTTGGGAATAATAACTCTAAGTTCCTCTGAATAATTTGAATTGGTCTAACATGTTTTAGGAATGGCTTAGAAGAGTTTGAATAAATGTGTAGGCACCTACTGTCAAGGGTTAGGGCAGGGCTGGCCACTAGACGAATGACAGATGCTCTCTGTTAACCTCCCTTCCCAAAGGGAAAGTGAAAATGAGTAAGGGAGGGAGACTTATGGACTGGAAAAGAAAACTAAAACTGCTTTATTGAAAATAATAACAATAAAATGAAACATATATAAATATGCACAAAACCAATATCAAACCCACCACCCCACTGCCCCCCACGACCTGTCTGATGGCAATCACATCACCGTCACCACTGATGCTGTGGGCAGGTGCTGGGGAAGTCCTAGACTGGAGTCAGTGACAGATAGGAACCAGATTCAGGAGCTGGATTCAGGAATGCACAGATTGGGATTGAAGGCAGAATGGACAGAGTCCTCCTTGGACACCCGCCTTTGAAAGAGGAGCTTGACCCTTGTGATCTCTCAGCTTTATACCAAATACCACAGCTATGGGATGGGACACCTTGTTGGTCAGTGTAGGGTCACCTGTCCTGTCCGCTCCTCCCCGCAGGTGCGGTCTCTCACTTGCTGCACCCCAACGTGGGACACAGGATTTAGCAGTGACCTTGGACTTCACAGCAGCAAGTATCAGCAAGGGCCTTCCTGCAAACCATTCATGAGTAGAAATTACAAACATCAAGTGCTGTCACTTCTCAAGGCAGACGCTGTCTGCAAAACTATGCCATTAACTTCAGACAGTGCCACCACTGAGCAGAGACTGAGCTGAAAAGTGAAATCACTGAACAGAATGAGTTCTGTTCTAACTCAAACCAGGACACTTACCCAAAAAGTAGCCTCAGTTTCACTCTCTCCTCTGTTAGACCCCATCAATACCAACAGTTTCACAGAAATTTTCCTATCACAGGGTTCCTTGCCAGACTGGAAAGAGCTATCATTAAAGTTTCTTTCTGTTTTTCACAGGCTGAAGAAAGCATTAGTCCCTGAAGCACAAGGTCTTTCATCTGCACATGCATAGTTCTCCTCTCATTGCACAATGCAAGGGGCTTGATGCCCAGCAGTCCCATGGGTCCCTGTTCCTCAGCAAAGCTTACAAATACAACAACTGCCAATGGCTGAGTGAAGGTCAGCACTGCTCACTGCAACAAGCTCCATGAGACTTTTACCAACAAAAACGCTGCAGAGCAAAGGAAACTAGAGTTTAGAAACTGGTCACTATAGCTAAAACTAGAAATGGAAAAAAATTTCCTAACATGCCCTCAGTAATATCCTTCTTATTTGTGTTTCTTTTTACAGTAGCATGTTAATATGCATTCAAACACTAGCAACATAAACAGCGGTGAATGAAGTTCCTTCACTGTTGTGGCCAGCTCTAAAAGGAAAATGACTACCCAACTCAATTTTGCTTTTACATTTGCCATTACAAGGCAGCTATTTCTTAGTTATTTCTTTCTATATACTATAAATTTTGTTATTTGTCACCTAAACCGTTAAGAGGAAATAAAATTGTAGGGGAGTATTGTTTCACAAAATTAGGTAGTTCACTTCTCACCAGTTTTTGAACGCAAGGAAAGCATTTTTTCCTCGAGTATTCAGATTAGGCAGCATTATGTTTTAGGTTTATCACTGTGGGTGTCTGTAAATCTACAGAACTAGTGTGGCTATTTTCTGTAAATTTTTCAAAGGATATAAAGCTCAAACCATCATACTGCTATTGACTTTGAAATGGTACCATACATTTATTTCATCTGCATTCTTAATCTGTTGAGAAGAATAATCCAGTCATCTTTCCCACCGTTACTAACTGACTGCTATTGCAGATTCAATTTTGTCAATGGCATTAAAGAATGAATCTAATCCCATGGAAATCAGTGGGAGAGCTTTACCGCTATGATTTTCATGTTTCTTTCTTAGTTATCCCACACACGGAATATTCATCTATAGCAGATTTAAGAATAACTACTATGAGATTGTATATTACTTGAAACTTGAGATTATATGCTACACTGAAACTTCAAAATTTCTCAGAGCAGAAATACACAAGGAAATCTATTAAAGGTAATATGAAGAAAATGTTTCCCTATAAGAACCTCCTCCAAGGATTTCCAAGAAACAGAAACAGAAAATGTTCCTGGCTAACTCTGCTGGTGGGGGACTGAAACCCTTTGCAAGCTGAACTGGTCACATGTCACCCAGCGCACTGGGGCTGGGACCAGCAAGGGTCTCAGTGGGAGACTAAATGGACCTGAGCCATCAGGAAGGACTCCAGGTTTGGGTGTCTTTTTTTCTTGGCTTTCCATCATCCTTAGGGCAAAAACCTTCCCTTATGATCCCTCTTGAATTTCCTCAGCCTGGCATTATGGCTGTGATTGTTGTTCTGGTTTTCTCAAAGAAAGAAATATTTCTATTTTCTTGTCTAGGTACCTTTAAAAGGAAGAGGAGGCTAAGCTGCTTTCATTTTTAAGTCATTTAAGCTGATATTCTTTCAGTTGTAGTTGAAAATGTTTTGTCAGTTTTTGCGTGTTTGAAGGCTTTAACAAACACATTCAACTTAACATTTACATTTTAAGATCTGTAAGTTTCTTTTGTTAGATTTTCTTACTCGGTCTGTTTAAGCTGCTAATTATACTTGTCACTCTATGCTTGATAAGACTGTCTCTTTCTGAAAATGTGCATATTGCCCTCAAACATTGATTGTACAGCTTAGTTCATTGAAATATTATTTGAACTAGCACTTCCCTAAATTCCCATTCTTTCCAGGATCACCGATATTAAAAGCATATCTTGGACCATAGTAAATGAACATTTGGTTTAACTTTTAATCACCACCTGCATCTATGTAAAAGAAAACCTAGAAACTACTGATTGCTGCCAAGTAATGTCTGTATTGCAAAGGAAAGTGGTTCCTCATAATAAATTATAATACCCAGTAGACGTACGGATGCATTATCTGCTTTAAAATATCCATTACACCATATACTCAAAACTTCAGTTACTTTAAAGAGGATGTTGTCCATGGTATTAATCAATCAGGAAAACTCACTAGTTACTTCTGAAGCTTTCAGGCAATTTATCAGCAAACACTCCTGCAAGAAAAGTTGGATCTCATTGTCATACTTTCAGATCTGTCAGTACTATAGAGTGGCTTCCACGTCATGAACAATCATTTCAAATAAATGTATTGTATGTGAGAAAACAATTATGAGGGATAAGTGAAATCTTATCTTGCACCTCTAATCAGCTAGAGTAGAAGAAAGCAGATCCAACTCTTGGCATCTTGATTTGCATGAAGATTTAAACGTACTCAACCAGATTTTTATATGACATACAGCAATGAAGCAGCTAATGTAGCTTAACTTAGAAAATCTGCTCATCTGAATCCTTTATAAGTAACAGAATGAAAGAAAGTAATATACTCTCACATTACGTTTTCTTACTCAACAGGCACATACATTTCTAGCTCAAATCCATGTGATGATTAAGTGACTGGCTACAGACAGTTTAGAAAATTTTTGTGTTTAAACAATAAACCACAGTCTCATTAATTCTACCTGCAAATTATTTTCATTATAATTACCCAAGTTATTATCAACCTGGTGCTGCAAGCAAGACTTTGCCCAGCTATGCGTTCTTACAACTGTTCAGAAGAATCTGTTCCATCATCCCATCCCTTTTTAATGAATCTGTTGAAGAGGAAAACTAAAAAGAGTAAAATTAGTTACTTGAAACAATCTCTCCCTGCCAATACGCTGACATGCTGCAATGAATGGCATCCCCTTTTTAAACAGGTCTCAGAAATAAAATGAGAAGCAGCTGTTGCTAAACTAGAAAAAACAAACAGTAGCACTCAGTAGGTACGGGGAACATTAACTAGAAATCCCTGCTGAGAACTGGATAGAATTGAAGAAAGAGAGACTTTGCTTGGTTGAGTTGTTTGGTTTTCCCCAGGAAGGAGAAAAGGAGGGCCAGGAAATCCCAAATATTCTCATCTCTACAAACCACAGACAATGTCTGTGTGGTATGTACGTTTGGAGGTCTGATCACTAGGCACCGAAACTGTCTGTCTGCTATAGTAGATATTGTCCATCTGATACAGTAGATGGACAATTCAAACCAGTCCAAAAGTCGGGACAACAGAGACAGTTATCTTCAGCCAAGACCTACTCCAGCCTCCCTGGAAGAGAATGGATACACAGATTTGCTAATAGTTGTGGCAAAGAGATCATGCTGGTTTCACTACATGGAAGGCTTTGAGACTATTTTCTGTTTTAGCAATAAAAACAACTTTGGCTTGTAAGAGCACAAATTTTCATTCAAAGTTTTACCATGGATGGGTGTCTGCTCTATTCACTGTTTCTCAAAGAGACAGAAATGTGGCGACCAAATGTATCAGGCAGGCAGTTATTTTTCTAAAGCCATTTCACAAATGAACTGGGGAACAATGCCTATCAAGCAGATATCTAACTGGCTGGAAAACTACAGTCAGAGAATCACTTCATCAGTGCCAGAGTGGAAGGTGCAGTGAGCAGTGGTCCATGGATTATGTCCAAAGGCAGTACCATTCAATATTTTTTATTAGTGAATGAAAATATGAATGATGATGAAGTAGGGAGCAAGCTTTTAAATTCACAGACATTCTCAAACTGGGAAGGATAGATCTGGAAGTCAAAGCAAGCCTGACTAACTGTAGAGAGAGTCGGGGGTGGGGGTGGGGATGGGTC
>NW_010393963.1:0-288 GCF_000710305.1 Buceros rhinoceros silvestris
TGGTGGGTGTGTGGGAACTGAGCTTGACGATGATCTGCTGGAAACGTAGTGAAGGTGAATGTGGAACTGCAGAGATCTCTGGCACTGTTGGTGTCTTGGTTCTTTCGTTTTCCCCGGAGCTGGTGTTCAGCTAGGGGAGCAGTGTTCCTGTGGTGTCCCAGCCTTGGCCTCACCAATAAGAGCAGGAGCTCAGGGTTGTTTCCTGCCCATCCCTGTCCCCATCTGTGGTCCTGAGTTTTCTCTCTTTTCTGCTCCCCATCCCAGGAGCAGAGGGGAGGGCAGGGGCTT
>NW_010393964.1:0-212 GCF_000710305.1 Buceros rhinoceros silvestris
CTGCTAGCGGGGGCTGAGTCCCCTCGGGGACGCGCCCACCACCCCCTTACACTGGGTGAGGGCCAGCAGCAGCAGGGAGGAGATGCCGGTGAGGACGGTGCAGAGCAGGAGGACGGCGCGGCGCCCGAAGCGCTCGGCCGTGGCGCAGATGAAGAGGCCAGCGGCCGCCTCGGTGCCCACCAGCACCAAGTAGGAGGAGAAGAAGTGGGGCA
>NW_010393965.1:0-4898 GCF_000710305.1 Buceros rhinoceros silvestris
CCGCCTTGCCCCTGAGCATCGTCTCCCTGCAGGTCCTGAAGCGCATCTCGAGCCCCGCTGGTGTTAGCGGTCCGGGTGTGGATGGACCGCAGCGCTAACAGGGAGGGGGAAGCCCTGCGGGCTAGAGCCGCCTTAAAGTCCACACCGCTCTCTGCAGAGCGTGAATGCCCCAGCCCAAACCAGCGTCACCCGCAGCCGGCCCTGTTCGTAAAGCAGCAAAGACAAGTGGGCAATAAACCACCCACTGGCTCTGCTGGTGACTGGGCGCAAACGGGTCTAATGAGCCGCAACGAGGAGCCGATCCACTTGGGTGCGCAAGAGTGACCTGCCACCAAGAGCACGGGAAGGACACCGCATGTCCTGGTCGAAAGGGTGGTGGACAGCCTGGGGTCTCGGAGATGTGGGCTCCCTGGGGAGCCATGGGTCCCTCCTGGCTGGGAGTTGCTCTTGGACCGTGAGGTACCTCACTGCTGCTGGCCAGTATGTCACTCTTCTGTACAACACCTGAAGAAGAGCCAGCCCCGCCATGTTCCCGCTGCCACCATCCACCCACTGGCACCTGTCCCAGCAGCCCGCTGAGGACACTTAGCAGAGTGTGACCAAAACCTGCCTTATCGCCGTCCACCTGGGACCAGAAACAAATCCAGAAACGGGGGAGTGTCCCAGCAAAGCCTTGCAGCTGGTTCAAGCTTTCCTGCCCACTCCAGCGTATTCCCTCTTGAAGCCTGTCCAGCTCTTGGGGAAGCCACCAGAGGTGTTGGCTGAGCCCTGCTGACCTGCCTATTTCCCAGCGTGGCAGCGGCGTCGCTCACGCCTCTGCTTCTTGCGCTGCTGCCAGAGACGCCTGCCCTCTCTGTCCGCGCCCCAAGGGCACTGCCTTGTCTCTCAACAGAGCCCTGGGCTTCTCTCTGGACAATCATTTACTCACTGATAAACACGGTTTCTTGGGAGAAAGGAGAGGGCACAAGAAAAATCGTAAATTGGGCTCATGTTTTGTCGGCACTTTGATCCAGACTGGGGTTTTTTAACTTAAAAGAGTCCTACTTTATTTTGACCTTTTTCCAATTTTTCTCTATTTCCAATATTTAGGAAACTGAGAAAATCCAGCCCTCGGTGAACTGTCCGATCTCCCACCACACCACCACACTGTCCCGCCCCGATGGAGTTTGTTTGCCATTCTGCTGAGCCAGCCATAAAAGGTTTTGTTTTGAGTTGACTCAGATACTTTGCTTTCAGGACACTCCTCAAGGACCTGCACAAGCAAGGAGTCACCTTCGATGCTGAGAAATGCCCAGAGACTCCCTCGTGCTGGGTGAAGGCGTTTGAACCTCCCCATATCATCATCCCCTGGTGCCCTCTCCATGCCACGTGCCCAAAGGCTACTGGTAGTGGCTGCTGCTGCTTTGCCCACTAATTCTGGAGAGCGAGTCAAGCTGGGCATAGGGCTCCTTGGTGGATCTCCAGGCAGTCGTCTGAGAAGGAAGGGACCTGCAGGAAGGGAAGGGGCCAACTAGGAGGGTTGGCTGTGCTTGCTGGTCCTCGGAAGCAGCTTTGTCCTAAGCGTAGCATGACGTGGGAGCTCACTGGCGCCTCCTGGGAAGGCAACTTCTTCACTTCTTTGTCTTAATGGAAGAGAGTTTGATGTGGTGCTTCTCTGCTCACCAGTTAGCTAGGCAAGCTTGCACAAGCTCGGGGCAAATCCAGCCAGGACCAAGGATTGCTGCCCACCCACCTCGCGTGGGTCAACCCAGCCTCCTGCCACTCCCCTGGAGGAGTTCTGGTATTGCCTGGGTTTGCCTGGTTCTCCTCCCTCCAATGAACCCTTGAAGGTGCCAGGAGATAAAGGAGGGAGAGGCGAGGGAAAGCAGGCAGGACTGTCAGACCAGCGCCTGCAACGCTGAGGACGCTGCTTCCAGCTCTGCCCTCCGTTGGGTGCCTCCAGACCCTCTCCAGGGTCCTTGGCTTTGCAGTCACCTCTCGGAGCCAGCACAGTGCCTTGGCCCAGCATTGGCTGTGATAAGATCTGCCGAGACATTTCGCAGTGACCCAAGGAGCCCCTGTTCCCTCCTCCTCTCCAGGGCGAAGCTGCCTCAAGGCCTCCAGGCAAGAGGGAGGGATTTCTGTGCGCTTTAGATCTCATTTTTACATTTCTCAAGTATTTTTAGTACTCATAAAAGTGAGAAGCTGGGAGAGACCCAGCTGGGACCAGTACTGTACAACCCTCACCCAGAGCCTTCCCATGGCAACTGAGACCTGACTGCTGCTGGCTCTAGTCCCACACCTCCAGAGCGAAAGGACAAATGTACCTGCCTCTCCTTCCCCAGCATCATCATGCTGATTGTTTGGGGAAACCTTGCTGCTCTTATGGGCACTGGACACTATGGGCCAAATCCAGCAGGGACTGCACTGGCTCACACTGGTGTGGAGCTTCCAACAGCACTTTTAAGCAGCTTGATATTTGTGACGGACGTCCTACACGTCCTACAACGCAGGTAGGTACCTTGCAGGATGGATGCCAAGAACATGGTCTAACTCACCGTAGGAAGTGCTCTGCCAGCATTGCTGCAGGCATCTGTGCTGGCACGGCCCCGTCAGCCTTTCCAGTGTAACCCTGGTCCTGGAAAGACGCCTGGAGAGAAGCCGGTCCTTTAATGGGCTCTCCCGACATGGGCAGCCATTGGAGCATGCCGGCTCTGAAGGGACTGTGGTGCAAAGCACTGATCTGCTGGTCGATAAGGAGGGGCAGCGCCAGGCAGTGCAGCAAGGTGAGACTATCGGGCCAGTTGAAAATCCATTAGCCTTTGTCCTCGGCCTCCAGATGCAGGGGAGAGGGGCTGGGGATGGTGGGTGGGAGAGAGCTGCTGCCTCCTGGGCTGCACAAGGACTTTGCCAGCTGCTTTTCTGGGGACGGTACCATTTCAGTGAGACCATGGATTAGAAAAGTTCTGCAGTTTGGTTTCTTCTGCGAAAGAGTAATCACAAAGCATAACTTGTTGGCTGCGCTGCCTTAGCAAGTTCCCTTGTGATATAAAATGCTCCTCTGTGCCTGTGTTGCCTTTCTCAAGGTGTCTAAGAGCTGCTACAGGGCAGGGCTGAAGACTGGTCCTGCCACGTAGCTGTCAACTATCAACAGTGCTTCTAGCGGTTAGGGCTCAGGCGTTGTTTAGAGATTTCAGCTTCCTTCCAGCTGGAGATCTCATCTTTCCTGGTGCATATAGCTGAGACTGCCCTGCAGAAACCAGATGTAACGAGAGACCCAAAAACATAATGGGTGGGCCCTGAGCAGCATCATGGAGGGAGTGCCCGTCCTCAGGACAACAGCCATATCCACTTGTTGTCGGTGTCCCCACCAAGTGACCCCAGTCCAGCCACAGCCAGCTGAATCTCTGCTCGTGCAGGTTGAGGGCTGGGCAGGTGGGGTTCTCTTGTCCTTAGCCCCGGCGTAGACAGGAGTGGGGGGTGCTGGACCCTTGCCAAGACAAGCACAGTGCTGGTTTGCAGCCCAGCCTCCCAGTGCCCTCCCAGGGCTGCATCCCAGTGCTCTCTAATGGTCCAGTACTCACCTGCTGACTGGATTCACTTGTCTTACTCCCGGCTGACCCTCCCTGGTGGGTCTGGAGCACTAGCTGGTTCCTCACCCATAGAGAAGTGCTCCTCAGCTGCATCTCCCCAGCTCTTCCCAAAGCTGCCTCTGCCCTGCTGCCTGCACAGGGTCCAAATGACATTGGAGAATGGTTTTGTGTGGCAGCCAGTCTCTTCAAGATCATCCACAGCATTTCTCTGCCATCTGTCATTTTGAGAAGAAAGCAAACAAGAAAAAATAATAAACTCAAATTATTGCCCAATCAACACAGAAATCAGTGCTGCTTGCTCAGCCTGCGGGCCACAATTAGATGCCATCAGCAAATTCGGGCAGCTTGCCTGGGCTGCAGTCTTTCATCTCTTGAAGTCTGACAGGCATCTCAGGGATCTGCAGGCAGAGGAAACAGGCGAGATCTGTTTGAAGGACTTGCCTGGCTCTTTGGGGAAAGAGCTCATGGTTCAAAACTGTGGGGGAAAAGGAGTATTGGTTTAATGTTCATTAATTAAAGGAAGCCCCATACCTGAGGCGGGGATGCTTAGGCTGCAGCACTGAGGTCTCCAGCCCCATCTCCAGCACCATCTCAGAGTACTCAGAGTACTGCCCTAGTTCATGCAGCCTCAGCTCAGCTTGTCCTGCCAGGAAGAAGCACTGGGTAAATTGCCTCAGGAAATCATGGGACATGGTACTTGAACATCTTTATAGATGTATGGCAGCCTTGGCAGGGCTGGTGACCCTGGTGACAGTTTGGTGTTGCCAGGAGACTCTGAGACCTGCCCTGCATGGGGTGGCAAGCCTGAGCCCACTCATGTCCACCCTGGCTCAAAGGGTGCTGTCAACTGTCCGGATGCACGTTGCAAAGCAATGACACTGCAAACCAGGACAGTCTCACCCTGGGACAGAGGAGCTCTCGGGCTGCTGCTGTGCCCCATGAGACTGGGGGGACAGCTGAGAGCTGGAGCAAGGGGCACCCTGCTTTCATCCCCGGTGCCAGCTGGGAAAGGGTGCTTGCAGAGCCAGGAGGGGGTGGCAAGGGGAGCGCCCAGTGCAGGGAGGGTGGGTGCTCGTGGTGGTGGCTGTCAGGGTGCTCATGCAAGGGGAAGAGAAGGGGTGTGGGGCCAGGCAGAGCAGGGGGCAGGACGCTCAGGCTCCACTCCCCACTCACACTGGCCTCCACGTCTACTGGTGTCCCTGGGGAGGCAGGGCTCAGAAGTGCTCAACGCGGCTCAGAGAAAAGATGCAGAGATCTGGCCCTCCTCCCTGGGAGGAAGGAGGGTGAGAGGAGCAAGCCTGCCGAAGCTCTGAAACGTGATCCTGC
>NW_010393965.1:5020-12884 GCF_000710305.1 Buceros rhinoceros silvestris
CTGAAGCGTGACCCTGCCACAGGCACCTCCCTGGGCCCCACCTTGCCCTTTCCGACATATATGTTACCAGCTTTGGCCGGGTGCGGAGGACACAGGCTCACACGGTCTGCTGGGATCCCTGGATGGAGCGGCCAAGGCACCAGGGCATGGCGAAGAACACGTACATGCGCTGGCGGCTCCCACTTGTATGCCTCCTCTGGGAGGTGGCCATGATCGTCCTCTTCGGGGTCTTCGTGCGCTTCAGCCCTGAAGCTGATGCACACTGGGAGGAAGAGAAGCAAGAGATGAACCTGACCAGTGACATAGAGAATGATTTCTACTTCCGATATCCCTGTGAGTATTCAGGAGGCCTAGTCCTGGTGCTGGCTGGTCCCCATCCCAACCCATCCCATCCCATCCCAACCCATCCCATCCCATCCTGTCCCATCCCGTCCCATCCCATCCTATTCCATCCCATCCCATGGCAGAGGCTTTCAGAGGCAACATCTCCACTGATTGCTGGGAAGTCGAGCTCTTGCCTTGATGCTGGTTTGGAGTACACCAAAGAGCAAGAGAAAAGCCCTGTGGCCCTCCAGTACTCTCGCAGCTCTGTCAGCAGGGTACTGTGACACCAGTGCGTGATGCCTTTTTTCCAGAAATAGGGCTGACGCGTTTCCAGCACCCTGCAAGTTTCAGCTTGCTGCCCCCTCCCTCAGCTCTGGATCAGAGCAAGCTTTTCTGTGCATACGGAGGAACTGCTGTCGAGATCTGGTGACATCTTCCTCCCCTTCCTACATCCTCCCCCTCACTAGTAAATTACCCTTTAGCTACTGGTGTTTCGCTGCCGGAGTCCTTGCTGCAGTCCTTCGCTAGGGGTTATTCAGGTGGTTAAAGCCCTTCTGGCCAGGTGGTGCCTTTGGCCGGCTTTGATCTCCAGGGCTGGTCATCTCTGTGAGCCCTTCAGAAGAGGCTGCTTCTGTAGGCAATTGTTTCCAAGGAAGCGACAGGCCTGAGTCACGCATGCATTTAGAACATTTCCTTTAAAAACACCTGCTAAATCAAAGCCGCTATAGAAATCTGTAGCTGCTGAGGCTTAGCTAGTTCAGGGAAGGATTTGCTTACAGAAACCCACTGCTCAGCTGGCCTCCGGGTTAGCGTGTGGCCGTGGCTGCCCTGGGCAGTCCCTCGAGATCTGCCCTTGGGACTAACCCTGCATGGGTTGGCACGGAGCAGCAGCAGTGCCTGAGGGCTGCTCCTAACAGTGATGTGCTGGGTGGACATCAGGGGTTCAAGAGAGAACTTGTAGGAGCTAAGGACATGGCATCTCTTCTGTCCTCATATCCCACCCCTGCTCTGTAGCACCAAATATTCCCCCTCAAAATGGCTGCATGGATTCACAGAACTAAATCAATCTCAGAGCAGCTGCTTAGCTCACTTTATACCTGAATTACACCGCTGTTTCAGACCTGGGGAATGACTCACGTACCCTGAAGCACAGCTGGATTTTCTCCATTATTGAATCAGAAATATTCTTTCTCTGCAAAGATGGACCAACATGGTGAAGCGGCCAAGCCCTGGCACATTGATCCGTGGGCATCCAGCGCTGCTCAGAAGAGAGTGCCATGGCTGAACACTCTAGGATTGCTTTTAACATGTCTGCTACCACTGCTGTCCAGAGGACCTGAGTGACAAACTGGCAGGTCCTCCTAGCCCAGAGGTGACTGGGAAGGCAGGCAGAGGGAAGCCTGTGCTCAACTGTGCCAGTGGTGCCCACTGCCCGGTCCAGTCAGTGCGACAATTCCTTCTCACTTTGAATCACACATTGATGTTCCCTAATGAGTGACTCTTCTGCTCTCTGGGGAAAAGAAACGCGATTCTTCAGCACTGGGAGCACTCCCAAAGCCCAAACACTTTCTCTGGGTAGCGATGGCAATTGTCCTCCCACAAAAGCTGGGTCTCAAAACCTTTAGGGCGTAGCAACACCTGGGCTGCCTCTGAGTAATGCCAACGTTATTCTTCCCATGGAAAACAAATGCAAGGGTTAGAAGAAGGCTTTAGGCTGGGTGCGGGTTGAAGAAAGCCCTGCTCTTCCTCCTGGGTTTGCACAGAGTCCAACACACAGGGCACACCGTCCGCAGCATTAACTCTGACCTCTGCGTCCGTGTATTTCTGATTTTAGGACAAATGCAGATGGCAGCAGATAATTCTAGCTGTGCATGGTGCTGCTTACACTGGTGTAGAACCAGAGTTGGTAAGACTGGACTTTAGGACATGCGGAGAAGTGCATTTGAAGTCACCTCTGCTGAACAGTGCCTGATCTTGTTTCCTTCCTTTTTATTTTAATAGTGATTTCTTAGGCATGGGGGTCATTTTTGAAAAACAAGCAGATTAACTTGTCTCTATATCATTGCAATACATTGCTGGAGCCTGTCCAAATGCTTGTCCAAGCTGCAAGATCTTGTAAAGCACCAAAGGACAAAAGCCATGGCTTCTGCAGAGCTACACCTCACCCTCACCACATCCTCACACAGCCCTTAGTGGAAGCAGCAGATACAATCCCACTGTCCCTGCAGGAGCGGATCTAGGGCTGCTGGGTTTCAGCACAAGGTTAGAGTAGAGCAGGTTCTCAATCACCACATTTCCTTCGCCCTGAGCTGGTTATAACATTGCTGGTTATAGTGGCTATAATGGTTTGTGCAGAACTTGCTCCATCGCTGTTGTGTTTACCTGTTCTACAGTGGGCGTTTGCTGGTGGGAGTGTCCCAAGGGGACCCCAGCCTTGGGTCTCCTGCTCCTTTCATGGGCAGTGGCCTCCAGCGTGAGGGGTTGTGTGGTTTGGTTTGTAAGTACGCAGCGTTTCAGCTCACTTAATCACAAAGCGATGCTTATCTGATGGAAACGTACAGCAGGTTTACTGCACCGAGAAGTTCTTTCGAGAGGTCTGGTTTCCCCCGGGGAAGGGCATCTGAGGGGCTTGAGTAAGCAGGTCTGGGCATTTGTGGGAAGAACTGGGTCCCTCTGGTTTAAGCACTCAGAATCTCACAAGGTGGGATCCTGGTCTCAAGGGTATTTTGCCACTATTTCAGCGGCATTTAGAAATGTATCTGTAAACTTCCCTTGCTGTTGTACTCTTCTTGCTCTGAGCCATCACCTGCTTGGATGGACCTACTCAAAATGACCACTCACGCATTTGTAACAAAAATTCACTGTTCATTTTACATGACGTTTTCTGAGCTTTTTACAAAATAGGAAAAACCAATCTAATAGAAAAATGTTTTCCTTTCTACTCTCCGTTAGTCTCTGGTCTTGCACACAGCTTTTAATAAACATGGTTTATTTTCAAGACTGAGCCTTTAAACCAAAAGCTGGTTTCAAAAGCTGAGCTATTTTCAGACTTAGAAATGCAGGGTCATGGGACAAACACGCATTGTTTCTTGAATTTCCCCCCGAATGCCACCTATGTTGTTGGTTTCCTTTCACCAGCAAATTCAAATGGCACCCACAGCCCTGCTGTCCCACAGGGCTGACAGTCTCTTCCCTCTGCACAGCTTTCCAGGACGTCCACGTGATGATCTTTGTAGGCTTTGGCTTCCTCATGACATTCCTCAAGCGTTACGGATTCGGAGCCGTGGGTTTCAATTTCCTGCTTGCTGCCTTTGGGATCCAGTGGGCTCTCCTGATGCAAGGCTGGTTCCACTCTTTCAAGAGTGGGAAGATCCTCATTGGAGTGGAGAAGTAAGGAGGAGCTGGGGTGTGGAACACCACCTCTCTACTGGCCAGTGGAAGTGCTGGGATGGGAGTCAAGCAGCTGGCAGTGCCCATCCCTCTGTTATGTACAAATGAGTCTCTAAAATGTTGTCTCCCCTCCGCACACCTCCCCTTGCCTTCCACCTTTCAGCCCAAAGGTACCTGCCATTATGGTGGAACTGCTCAGAGGGAAATGTGAGACGAGCATCACCCCTTAGTCCCCACCCAAGTACCATGGACACCAGAGCTGAGAACTCATATGATCCAAATCATTTAAATAATTTGGGGAAATTACCTTTCTTGGATAGTATGTAAGAGTGGGAGAGAGGTCAGTGGGAAATCCAGGGCTGTCTTCTAGTCACTTATTCATCTTCAGGTGGGATTGCTAGAGCTGGGGGCGGGTGAGGGTGAGTTACAGAAGAGTATTTCCTTATTAAACCACATTTTTCCTTCCCCCTTTCCAGCCTGATCAACGCTGATTTCTGCGTGGGCTCTGTGTGCATTGCCTTTGGGGCCATCCTGGGCAAAAGCAGCCCCATACAGCTCCTTGTCATGACTTTGTTTCAAGTCACACTCTTTGCAGTGAATGAGTACATCCTCCTCAACCTGCTTCACGTAAGGCTTTAGGCAGTACCCACTTGGTTCTGCTCCTTCCTCTCCACGTCTCTCCAAATTGTCTTCCTCGGCTACAGCTCCACCAAGCCACTGCCTTCATAAGCATTTGAAATGCAAGAATTCAGGCAGGAAAAGTTGACAGATTATGAAGGAGAGGGTCAACGGGTGGTAATTCCCTGAGAAGGGAGATCTTCTGGGGTTTTACACACAAGCCTGGCAACTCAAAAGCACTCTGTCCCTCTGCCGTGGTTCCCGAGGCAGATGAGGAGTCTTAGCACAAAGGACCAGTCACTCTCTTTGTGCCTGAGACTTCATCTGTTTACCCTGTGGAATATGGGTGTTGTAGAAGGAAATCAAGGGACAAAGGGGACAAGATGTCTGCTGACAGAGGCAGGGTTCCTGCCCTCTGAGAGAGGCCTTGGAGGGCCAGGGAGCAAATGAGCTCCCAGAAGGCCTGAGTGCCAGCCTGGCTATTGCTGCAACCCGCTTGCCGTTGGCACAGGTCAGAAACTGCCCTCTGCCTTGATGCCCTCCAAGGGGAAGCTCAGAGGAATGCCATGGCCACGCACAGGACAAAGTGAGCAGGATAGACAGGACCAGAGCAGTTTTGTCCACCTCTCCCCATGTCTGGAGTGCAGGCTAGAAGGACAAGTAGGCAGACAAGCTGGGTGTGATGCAAACCAGACTTCAACTCCAGAACCAGTCGTGATTGCAGAAGCAAACCTCTGCTTTCCCATGGTTGCAGGTTAAGGACGCGGGGGGCTCCATGACCATTCACACCTTCGGAGCCTACTTTGGCCTCACGGTGACACGCATCCTGTACAGACCCAACCTGGAGCAGAGCAAGGACAAGCAGGGCTCCGTGTATCACTCTGACCTCTTTGCTATGATCGGTGAGTCAGCCCGCACCTCAGGCCTGCTGGTACATATGGACCACTCGGCTGGAGAGGGCTGGTCCCTCCCAAACTGAAGCCAGGAGCTGAGAAGCTCTGTATCTTGGTCTTCCATCTCTCAGAGCTGAGCAGCTCCCCTCATGCCACAGCTGGGCTGTGATGGTGCCTGGGAAGACAAGGATGCATTTTGGTTCCCCCTCTCTGCCAGCCCCTCCTGATGATGGTCCCATCATGGGAGGTGCAGCTCTGGAGCAGCAAGACTACGGGATTTAACTTACTCCTGTGCAGGAAGATCTTCTTCAGAGCTTTTTTCAGTCCCTGTATTCTCTCTTTTCCCTTTCTCTTCTTCACCCCCTCCTCTCCATCCCACCAGGTACCCTGTATCTATGGATGTACTGGCCCAGTTTTAACTCAGCAATCTCTGATCATGGGGATGCCCAGCACCGAGCTGCCATTAACACCTACTGCTCGCTGGCCGCTTGTGTCCTCACCACAGTGGCCTTCTCCAGCATGCTGCAGAAGAAAGGCAAGCTTGACATGGTGAGCTGGGAGAAGAGAGCCCTGTGCTGCCCATGGGGTTGATCAAGGGTCCGGGAAACAACCAGCACCTGTCCTTTGATGAACAGATACTGGGGTTCAGGGTATGATGGTGAAACCAGCACCCAGGTGGAAACCCAGAGGCTCTATTGAATAAGCAAGTGGGAGCGAGTCCTGCAGCGCCTGAGGTGCAGGCTGATGCCCTGCTCCTGGTGGGCCTAGCTCACAGCAAGGACTGGGCTTGCTCTGCCCAGAGAGCTACTGGTGGGCGTGTTGCAGAGCCATGTTTGGCAGCACTCTGCAGCAAGCCAGGCAGGGCCTGCACGGCAGCTCGTGAGCAACCGGGGGGCTGACTTGTACGTGTTATGTGTGTGGGTGACATGTCTCTGTGACAGCAGAGCTTGCGTGACACATGGGTGAGACAATTTCCATCTCATCACAACTCCCCACCCAGATTTGTGGATGCAAAGAACGTGTGTGGTACGGGAGTGGGAGTCTATGTGCGCCTGTGCTACAGACAGAGGCTGTCTGTTCTTCTCTCGCTTTTCACCAACAAGCAGGAAAATGGGCCCTGATTCTTGCTCTGGAAACATTTGCAGAGCTGATTCTCCCCCTTTGCCACTTGCACCATCCCCGAGCAATTTCAGTCTCTCCAAGATGCCAAGCCAGGGCGGTTACCTCTGCAGGTGCACATCCAGAACGCAACGCTGGCGGGTGGCGTGGCCGTGGGCACCAGTGCGGAGATGATGCTGACGCCATACGGCTCCCTCATTGTCGGGTTCATCTGTGGCATCGTGTCCACGGTGGGGTATGTCTACCTCACGGTGAGTGCTGCTCTAGGGGCCTGCAGCTCTGGTCCCGCTAAGGAGACCAGAAATGGGTTCACTTCCCTTTGAGTGTTCCTGCTTTCCACCATCCCTTACATAGATACACTTCTGACTCCATTTTACTTCCCCAAAGTACCCAGGGAGGTTCAGGAGAGTGTTTGGAGAATATATTGTTGTTTTATCTTGATCTTGGCTAACATCTTTGTCTACAAGCCCTTAGCCCTTTAGTGGGGACACAATATTACTCTCCCTTCTCTGCACATCTCAGTCCTCCAAGGAAGGAACTAATACTTTTCTGTGCTCATGTCTCTGATCTCTTTCTACCTGCCTTCCCCTCAGCCTTTTTTGGAGTCCAGGTTGCACATCCAGGACACATGCGGCATCCACAATCTCCACGCCATGCCAGGCCTTATTGGGGGCATTGTGGGGGCCGTCACTGCAGCTGCAGCCACGGAGGATGTATATGGAAAGGAAGGGTAAGACAGCTTGAAAATCTTCCATGAGAATAGATTTTACCTGGGGCTACTTGGGCTGGAAGCACAGAGCAATTAATAGCCCTTGTTAATTGTCCAGAGTTGCCTTTTTCCTCCTCAAAAACACGGGGTGTACGGACTGAGTCAGCCTTACTGAAGGGTATAAGACTCACCTCTTGCAGCTGACTTCTGGCCTCAAAGAGAGAGCCACAGCCCAACTGCTTGGCATTGTTCTGAGGCACAGGGAGTGGGAAGTGCTCCTCTCCATTCCTGCGTTGTTTTGGGGCGTCAGGTAAGCCTGGAGGTCTGAAACACAAATGGAATGTTTATATTTTGGGCTCCTCCTAGGTAAAGCTTTGCCAGGGGCCAGAGGAAGGAAGCGAGTGGTGTTTTGTGTCATTGAGACACTCCTGGTCCGTTGCAGAAGAGGGATGGGGCTGGGGAGGAGTCCCTGGGGGAGCAGAGCATCACCGCTCCTCCAAAGCTGGGGAAGATCTCTCGCCAGGAGCAATCCCTGCCATTTCTGCCCTCGGCAGGTTTATCAAGGCGTTTGACTTCACTGGCGCATACCGGACACGGACGCCCAGTGTCCAAGGAGGGTTCCAGGCGGCCGGCATTGTGGTGTCTCTGGTGATGGCTCTTGCCGGAGGGGCCCTTGTGGGTAAGCAGGAGGCGAGCATGGAGAGGGGAGGGTTGACCCCAGCCTGTGGCTGAAACGGAGGCGTCCATGTGCTCCTGCCCGAGGCTGAATGCGTCCTTCCTGCTTGCGTTGCGGGGGCTGCAGCCCCCGGCC
>NW_010393966.1:0-201 GCF_000710305.1 Buceros rhinoceros silvestris
GGCCGGGGCGGGGGTCCGTGGTCCTTCCAGCATCCTGGGGGGTGGCATGGAGCACCCCCAAAGCTGGGACTGGAGGAGACCCAGCTCCTTCCTGGAGCTCCCACCCTGTTACACCCCCCGTGCCTCGGATCGTCGCGTGGTAATCGCCCTCCCCGAGCCCCCGCACGATGCATTTTTAATGGCAAAGAGATTAAAATAATA
>NW_010393967.1:0-344 GCF_000710305.1 Buceros rhinoceros silvestris
TTGGCTGCCTCTGCGCCACACACCCTGCAGCGGGGCTTGTCAGGGGCCAGAGCCTCCATCATGTCCAGGCTGTAGATCTGTGCCCACCTGCAGCAAGCAGAGACGGGGTGAGGCTGCTCATGGGGAACGGCCGGAAAACAGCGAGCTGTCCCAGCCGAATCCTGACACCAAGGAGACAGCCCCAGCCAGTACCACAGACCCCTCCATCCTTCCAGTGCTGAGCTCCAGCCCCCGCTAATGGGGATACTGGCTCCACTGGGCACCCAGTGTGCAGGTGCCAGGGCCTTACCTGCGTGCCTGGAGCTTCAGCTCCTCCTCGGTGGGGCTGAAGACGTGCTTCCCCT
>NW_010393967.1:433-9083 GCF_000710305.1 Buceros rhinoceros silvestris
TGCCTGTGTTTTTCTTTAGGATGTGGTCCCGGATGACAGGAACCTGGTGGGAGAGGCAGAGCAGGAGGAAGGGGTGCTTGTAACCAGAGGCAGCGTGCGCGGAGCCAAGGCACAGGGAGCCAGGGTGTGCTTCTGGGTACATGGAGGGGATGGATCTGCTCGCCAACAGGCGTTCACGTGAAATGAAACAAAACCTTCGGGGTTTGGTTGGGAGTGAGGCTTCATCCTCAAGGCCTGGGCTCCCGCACAGAAAGCACCCTGCATGCGGCAGCAGCATGAACCCTGTGCTCCAGAGCCGTTTGCCTGAGCAGATTTTTCCACTCGTCACTTCCCTGAAGACGAACAGCCGGGGAAGGGCTGGCCCGCGCAAAAGGGAAAGCGCCAGCCAAGAGCAGCGCGGGGAGTTCAGGCTTTGGAGAGGACGATGCTGCTTCAAACAGCACTGCCTTCTCCAGCAGAGCAAAAATAGCCAGGCCTGGACGGGGAGGAGGCTGCTCTGGGAGCAATCAAATGGAAAAGGACCTTTTCAAATCTTGGCTCTGTGACAGGGAGTGAGTTCACCACTTCCCAGGCAGAGCAGGGAGCCCATGTGTGTGCTTCCTGCTGGCTCCCCCTGCACACCCACTGGGCTCAGCCCCAGCTCTTGGCCAGGGGAGGAGAGCACCAGCACAAAAGCGGAGCTATGGACAAGGCAGCACCTGGGCAAGGTCCCCAGCACGGATGACACACTGGCAGCCCAGGCACCTGGAGCGAATCCATAACCACCTCCATCCCTAGCCGCTCGCTTTGCCATCTGCAGCCTTCCCCAGCCCAGCTTGGGCCGTGGCTCCGGCTGGGCCACAGCCAGGTCTGGCCAGGGCACACCACCCTCCTCCTGACCCCGTGGCCAGCTGTGTTCCCCCTCCACACAGCACAAGCGGCCACCAACCAACCCACCCATCCAGTGCCTCCAGCAGTGGGGAAGAGCCTCTGCTCTCCCAGCAGTTCTCAGCTGCCTCTTTGCAGATGTGTCCCCAGATTTTCTCCTCAGCTCAAGGCAGCAGAAACTCTTCAGAGATTACCACCCCACGGATTAAAAATCCCAAGACTCTCACAGTGTTTGAAGACCCTCAGCGCCCAAGTCTCAAGCCCCAAACATTAGCTGGGACCGGTTTGACTCTAGTCTCTACCACCAGACCTTGGTGTCCCTCCAGACACAGTGCACCAAGCAGCCCTGGTCCAGGCTATAAAGGGGGAGTCCAGAGTTCATCAGGAAAATGCTGATAAATGTTAAGTAAGGAGTTAGTTGTTGAAACAAGCCAGGGGTTGTCTCTGCCCCATGCAGCCACCACCCCAGGGACTCCGAGCAAGCTGGAGAGCTGTTTATAACCCAGCCTTTATGCCTATAGATGAGACTGCTTGGCCGCTGCGTTAGCAGGACAAGGGTCCCACGTCATCCATGGACAATTTGCTGGCAATAAGGGTGTAACTGAAATGGGTGCTTGGCTGCTTTACCAGGGCACCACCCCTCCAGAGCTGAGAGTGGTGGGAGGACAAGGGGGTAGGGAGCTATCAGGCTTAAAGCAGACAGGCTGGAGAGGTGGGGGCAAGAGCCACAGGGTACCTGCTCCAGGACGAGATCCTTTTTGGGGGGAGCCGGCTCTGTCACTGCGAGGTGGCTCAGGAATCTCTGCATCTCCACCAGGTTGGGCAGCTGGTCCATAAGGACTTCTGTCAGGAATGCACGAAGCTGTGGCCATGGAGGAGAAGAGCAAACGGAGAGAGGTCAAGGCAAAGAAGTCAGAGCTGGGGAAGCAGCACAGCAAGAGCAGAGATCTGTGGGGCACTGGCAGAGCGATCCACAGGGGTCCCACGAGGTGCACTCGCAAACACGAGCTTTGCTGCTGCTGGCACAGTGACAGACCCTCCTACTCTCCCACCAGCGGCTCCTGGGAGCCCACAGTGAGGACGGGGAGAGACGCCTGGAGGTGCCTAGTGCTAGCAAGATCCTACTCCGTGCTGTGAGGCCCGTGGCCTTCATGGGGTAGGGTCCTACCTTGAGGAGCTGGCTTTTGTTGAAGCCATCAAAGTGGTATTTACGCTGGCATTCAGGGCTAAGTAGGAGGTTGAGGAGGGCAAGCCAGACCTGCCCATCGAGTTTGGTCATCTTCATCTGGTCTTCAGGGGGCACCACATGCCATGTACCATTCTCAAACTTCTTGAGCTTGCCTGAGGGACAGAAGAACACAGGACTCCAGGGAAACACAGTGCTGCCTGAGGGAAGGCAGCTCAGAGAGGGGCATGCTGGCTTGCACTCACTGTCTCACTTCACTGCAGTGACAAGCCCCTCTGCTTCTGCCTGCCTCAGTTTCCCCACCTCTGTCCTCAGCATAACAGCTCACTTGTACAGAGACGCTATATTAGAGAGCATGAAAAGCTTGAAGGGCATGTAAAAAAACAATAGGGCTGTGGCAGGAACTGAAAGATCCCCAAGATACCTCCCCCTGTGCTTGGCCAGGAGCGTGGAACACTGGCAGGTGGTGGAGGGGCCCATGCCGCAACAGCAGAGTGGCTGGAGAGGCATGTTTTGGGGCACCAGCATGGCCAATACCTGCTCCTCTGGAGTTTCTTCTGCCAGCAAAAGGCAGCAGTAACATGAATATAACAAAAGTGACAAAACAAGCTCTGGGAGCTACTGTGCTGCTCCGGGGGGTGGAGGAGGATGTAACCCTGCATCTGTGCAGCCTGGAAATG
Source organism: Buceros rhinoceros silvestris (assembly GCF_000710305.1). Classification (NCBI taxonomy): domain Eukaryota; kingdom Metazoa; phylum Chordata; class Aves; order Bucerotiformes; family Bucerotidae; genus Buceros; species Buceros rhinoceros. Next base: position 3,167 of record NW_010393967.1, read on the forward strand.
CCTTTGCACTCTTGTTTCTTTCCAGTCCCTCCCTTGGGGCCCTGGATCAAAGCTCCCTGCGACATCCCGAGTGCACAGGCAGAGAGAAGGGATGTGTTTCCTGGCTGGAGAAAGGCGGAAAGCTCCCTCATCCAGCTGGGCTCGTCTCGGCAGGAACAGAGCCACGTGCTTCCCAGCATCTCTTCCCCCCTGCCCGCGCTGTGACCCCCCAACCCCTGCGGGGCTGGGGAGGGGAGTGCGGGTTCCCACGGCCCAGGCTGTGAGGCAAGCAGTGGGAAGCTGTGTGTGTGTGTGGGCACACTCCTGGCTGCAGAGCCACGGGAGGCAAGGCTGATGGCGCAGGTGGTGGTGGATGGACACAACCTGAACAGAGGCCTTTGCTAAGAGTGATGTTCAATGACCAGCAGCTTCAGGGCAATCGGTTTGCTACCTGGGAGGGCCCATGTATGGCTCTAACTCTAAGCATTGTCCCAGAAAGGTGCAGACAGGCTGAGACTGGCACTCTGGTCTTTCTGCATCCAGGACAAGACTCCTCAGAGGAGCAGGTGGGGCTGGCAGACATGGTACGTTTCTGTCCTGGCTGTGATCAGCTCGCCAGAGAACAGCCCCGTGCGAGGATCAGCTTTTGGAGCACTGCTGGGGCCCCAGTCCAGCTGTGCTGCAGCTGCTTTTGAGCTGAACAGCTCAGGCAGAGAGCACTAGTGAGGAGCAAGAGGAGGATGCTGGAGGGGAGCATAGAGGGGGAGCAGCTTTCTCCAGTGGCTCCCAGAGCAGACCTGTCTGTGGGTGCAGGGCCCAGCACACCACCACAGCAGCCCAGGGACCATGGGCCACCATCCGTACCTGCTTCCCAGCAGCTCCAGGGGCAATGCTCCACCAGCTCAACAAGGAGGCAGGGCAGGTTATGGGTCCTCAGCATCCGTGTCAGCGCACTCAGAGGCAGACTGCAAATAAGACAGAAAGGGTGAAGTGGTGCTGGCAGACAGATGCCGGAACAGATACAAACACTCCCTGAGGCAACTGGGAGATGCAGGGAAAAAACCAAGGATCTGGGTTCCGGCGAGTATCACTGAGCAGGCTGGAGCACTGCTGGGCTCATCTCCATGGGCACAGTGCCACTGCCACCCTGATTCCAGACAGCTGCTGAATGACGACCAGGCACCCGCTGCGACCCCATGGGGATCTCAGCCATAGAGCTCAGCGTGTGTCCTGTGCTGCTCCTGGGCACCTACCTCTCCACCTGGTCAGTGATGAACCGCAGCACGGACAAGGCTTTCAGGGAAATCTCAAACTCCATCGTCTCTGCCTGCTCCTGCAGCTCCTGTGGAGGGACAAGCACAGCTTTGGGATTTCAGGCCCCATTTCCCAGGAGCTACAGGGAGGCAGGCTGTTGGCTGCATGTTGGTAACCACAGACTGGGGAGGAAACCAGAGCACTGCAAAACAAACTCTGCTTCTCATCTCGACTGCGCCAGCGCTGCCTATTTGCCAGGGCAGCCGCAGAAGAGCTTGCAGCCCTCTGTTGCTCGTCCCTTGTCTCCCTACCCCTAACAGGTCATGGGTGGCTACCAGCAGCAGTGTCCCTGCACAGGACATCCCCTGAAAGAGACCAGTCCCAGGTTGCTCCTCTTTCCCCACCCCGGGATCGTCTTGTGGCCCACATCCCTGCAGAGACCTGTAAGGTTGAGGAAGGGGGTGGCTGCATCATCAGCAGAGAAACCAGAGGAGGAGAAAGAGGAGGAGGAAGAGGAGGGAGGAACTTGCCCTGGCATGGCTGCAGGCCTACATCCACTCCTCCTGGATCTGCCTCTCCCCTCAGCTTACATACAGCCAGCTACAATATCTACCTGTGGTTATCCCAGCCCACAGCTACCCCTGGCTCTCCAGCCACCCAGTCTCCTTCCCTTCCCAGCAGCGTGGACACCCTGCCCATCCCCCACATGCCCAGGCTAACATCCTGACCACCCTCTGACTCAGCCTCTTTCGAAACCATTGGGATGGTTGGGCTGAGAGGTGCCCTGGCTCAGGCAGAGCTTCTCCACTCCAGTGCCAGACGCTCAGTAGCCACATCTTTGTGTGCAGAGCACTGATCTCAGCAACTGGTATTTCTCTAAAGTGCCGCTGCAGCAGTTCCCTTCCAAATTCCTGTGGTAAGAAGCTCTGCACTCCCCGTGCTGGTGCCCCACATGCTACTAAGAAAGTCTTATAGGCTCTTCCCACCACCTCCCTCTCCAAACTCCCTCAGTGAAGCTGTTTCCTACAGCTCCTCCTGCCATCCAGACCTCATCGCTGCTACCTTCAGGCAAGGAGCAGGTCCTGCTCCAGGGGTTACCATTGTATGCAGTCAGAAGGAACAAGAGGCTCCATAACACAGGAGAGGGCAGCAACAGCTTTTTTGAGGGGCTTATTGTATATAGAGTCAGGAGGGGCTGGAATGAATCAGAGGAAACCAGGCTCTTTGTGAGACGACTGCTTTTTAGAATCCTATTGGCTCGAAAAGGTCGGGTTTTTCACTTGAGCTCTAACAAAAAAAAAGTCAAGGCTCTAACAGAGACACTGCTTTCCCCTCCCCAGCTGGGAAAACATTTCCTGGAAAACATCCCTATCGTGCTGCGGAACCCTTACTTCCTTCCGTGTTCTGGAAGGGGAGCGCGTGTTCAGGCAACAAGCCAAAGGATGGAGGCAACATGGGGAGGTATGGCCAGGCTTGCAGGCTACCCTGCTTCTCCAGACTCCCCTCATGATGTGTGCAGTCTGAGGAGGAAACCAGTGCTGAGAAGCACCAGAATCAAAGATTGCTCGTGCACCAGGAAGGTGTGTGCGGGAGCACAACTGGGAACAGCTCTGGGCTTGCTGCTGGCCCAGACCAGCACAAAGAGGACGTATTTCTCAGAGAGCTGAGGAAGTTGTGGGGAAAGACATTAAGACAATGCCTAGTTGTATTGTGCACCAGTTAAGGAAAGAATCCCTCTCATGGCTGACCCTGGCTGGCTCCAGCAGCAGCCTTAGCTAAGGTGGCTTCACAAGCTCCAGGAGACATACCCACACAACTTTCGAGAGCAATGGCAAGTGGCCAAAACCCTGTATCAAATACCTTCCTTAACTGTCAACCTTCCAGCGTCCCCCACTCAGAGCACAGACCGCACAGCCTGCAGCAAGCCTCAAGCTGGCACTGTCACAAGAGAAGGCAGAAGCGTGACTGGGGGTTGGAGGGGGGTGGGAGCTGCTGGCACAGACAAGCACCAGCATCAGATGCTTTCCAAGATGGATGGGAGGTGTTTGGTTTGCAGACAGGAGGTTCCCCATGGGCAGGCCCCTCTGTGCCTCTTCAGGCTGCCCACATCCTCCATCACACGTGTCCCCTTACTCCTCACCTGCAGGGATGAGGGGCTGGCCAGATCCTGAGGACGAAGCTCCACTGGGGTGACTGTCTGTCTGCCAGTGCTCCGAGCTGCTAGCAGGGTCAGTTTTCGGTGGCAGTAATCAATTAAATCCAGAACGCTGTCCTCTGCTGACTCGCAGATCTCCTTCGCAACAACAAGCATTTCACAGAGGGCCAGTCCCCACAGCCGTGGCTTTCCACCCCTGGGAGCTTTACACCGAAGAAAGCTGACCCTGCCTCTTACCTTGTAGAAAAACACAGTCTCCAGGAGGTTAATGATGGAGGCTTCGTGGTGCAGCTGCAGGAGGAAAACAGCAAGAGTGAGGTATCAGCGGAGCAGTGACCAGCACCGAGGGCACAGGCAATGGGACTGGGAGAAGGGCTCTTCCCAGAAGCTACCCGTGTGGTTGTGGCCAAAAATAGTCAAATACAAGTGATATAAGCTTTAAAACTACTCTAAAACTACTCTGAAACTAGTCCAGTTCATGCTGTTCATGTTACCCTTTACAGTCACATGCCTGTGACACTGCTCCACCCATCGGAGATCCACGCATCCCAGCAGGCAGGGCTCTTTGCGGCTCTGCGCCGCGCCGACACGGACCCGCTGCCCAAGATGGGACAGTGGTCCGCTCGGCTGCGCGGCGCTCTGCCCCCGAGGACCAGGGCAGGTAGCCTTGTCCCAAGACTGGGAGCCACCAGACAACTGCCTTGAGGCAATGCTGCAGCCAAACGGCTGTCCGGGGAAGGCAGCGCCTTGCCCCGGCAGGGTGTTACCCTGGCCTGAAACTGGGCTGAAAGTTGCCAGTCTTGTGCAGAGCTCGCTTGGGTCACTGCTGCGCCACTCTGCGGGGAAGCCCAGCTCCTGAGAACATTCCCTTGCCACGAATGGCCCAAGGGGCTGCTGCTCCCAGGAGCTGGGTAACAAAAAGCTACATTTTTCTTGACCCGGGGTATGTAACCTCGGAGGCGCCACTGGTTAGAGGTGCCAGAGAAAAGCGGTGCTCACAAGGGGGCAAATACCACCAGGGTAGCACCGAGCCCCTGGGAGCTGCAAGCCAGGAGCACGATCACCTCCAGAAGCAGCTTCTGCTGCATCCAGTAGCGCCTGCAAGCCCCTGCGCAGGACGAGGCAGGAGTGCAGCCCTCCTGGAGATCAGCTCTCCTGGGAGCAGCGTCTGTCCCTCTGACAAGGACAAGGGCATGTCACTCACAGCTTTGGGAAACTAGGCACTTCCCACTGTGTCACGCTGTCCACTGCAGCGTCTCAGCCTGGTGAGATGTAAAACCCCAGCTCAGGGATCATCAGGATGAGATTTATTATTAAAATCCCACCCGATTTCTAGGCTGGTTCCCACTGCCCCCTCTACTCACCACCAGGTAGATGGGGAAGGTGCTTCTCGGCTTGAAGTCCTCCAGCCGGCACAGCACAGGAAAAATCTTGTGCTTCCAGATCTCCACAGAGATCAGCTCCCCAATGAGAACAGGAATCTAGACAGGGCAGGGATGGGGGAGCGAAGCCTTTCAGACCAGTGCTGCACAAGGACCAGCTCTACTGTGCTAACACTCAGCCCCGCAGACTTTGGAGTCCTCCCATGGAGGAGGGTGGCCTTGGGGCACACTGTCCTTCTGTCCACCCAGCTCAGGCACCAACAGCTTTTCACCAACACACCAGTGAGCAGAGAGAGCTCCTGGGGGTTGCCAAGGGGAAGATGACTCCAAGCAGCTGGGCAGGTTCAGGGTACCACGCATCCTGGTGCAGCCCGGGACATTCTGGGGCAGGGACACCCCAGGTACAGGGCAGGTAAAGAGCAAAACAGCCTCCAAGGGAGGAGACAGAGGCCATCAAGGAGAAACACCACAGCTTGACCTTTAATTATTTTAAAAAGCAAAACTGGCAAAACACCAGCCAGACATCTTTGCCAGAGATGCAACAGCTTCTTCACCATTTTATTCCAAAATCGCGCATTGTCCACAAGATGACCCCAGCTCGAGGCTAAGAGCTTGGCGTAGGGGTCACTACCAGGCCCGAGGAGGCTCACCTTGGCATAAGTGACCAGCAGCTCAGTGAGATGCTGCTCCTGGCCCGCGGAGGCGCTCAGGATGGCGTGGATGTTGAGCTTTTCCACACACTCATGCTGCCGAAGCCATCTGCAGGGCAGCCAGCAAGGACATCAGTGCCAGAGACCTCCAGCCACTGGCTCTAGGGCTCCACTGCACTCCTGGAGAGGGTCCCTCATGCAGGGAAACCTGCTCCCAGCAGCCCCATGCCCAGGAAAGGCCCCAAGCCTGCAGGCACACCCCAACCCAACGCTGTCCCCTAGGCCTGTGCCCCGCGGGGCAGCAGCACCACCAGTGGCAGCTGCAGTCCCACTGCTCTTGCCCCCAGCCACACTCACCATGAGGCACCCCAAAACTGGGGGTTCTCCTCTTCATCACTCCTACCCAAACAGACCCCAGATCTACAACCCTTCCTCGGTCCCCCTGTACCCTCTTCTCTCCCCCAGCCTTTCCAGGAGGGCTCCAGAACTGGGGTTCC
>NW_010393968.1:0-327 GCF_000710305.1 Buceros rhinoceros silvestris
GGCAGATGAACTCCTTTTTTGTCTTGGAGGGCAGGCGGCCGCGGGAGGGCTTCCTGTCTGGGGACAGCTTGCTGATGCCCGACAGGGGCGAGGCCAGTCCAGGGCTCAGCTTGGCGAGCTCCCCCACCTTAGGGGGGTCCTCCTGCGTGGCGGCCACAGCCAGGTTTGCAAAGTCAAAGCGAGGCCTGTCCTTGTGCAAGGCTGGGAGGACGTGGGCAATGGCCCCTTGCTTAGGGTGGAAGAGGTGCGTGGCAAAGGGCAGTGTGGGGAAAGGGAAGCGGGAGTCCACCAAGCCCTGGGCAGCCGCCATCTCCGTGATGGGGGCGC
>NW_010393968.1:538-855 GCF_000710305.1 Buceros rhinoceros silvestris
TTTGCACAGCGCTGAGTCCATACAGACCTTGCAACTGGTCCACAGCTGCGGGGAAGGTGTTCACAGCCTGGAGGAAGGAGTAGTTGGTGAGTTGCAGAGACGGGTGCAGCGGGATGGGGGCTGGCAGAGCCTTGCTTCCCATCTTCCCAGGGCGGACGCAGGCCAGTGCTGCAGCTGGTGCCTCTTCTGGGCTTTCGAGACAGGGAGAAAAATCCTAGGAAGAAAGAGGGAGAAAGGAGGGGAAAGAGACTTTTACCGAGAGCGGCATGGTTCCCCTTAGCCAAGCCCAGCGCGGCGGCGGAGGGAGGGCGGGCCAG
>NW_010393969.1:0-216 GCF_000710305.1 Buceros rhinoceros silvestris
CCCCCCCCCCCCTCCCCGCCATACCCCATCCTGCCGCGGGGCTGGGAGGCAGCGAGGGGAAGGGGGCCATGGGAGGCAGTGGAGGAAACGGACCTCCCAGCCAGGAAGCATGTGGGAGAGTGACATTTGCCAGACACCGATGCTGCTTTTGATAAAGAGTGGGGGCAGTTTGCTGCCCGCAGGCACCCATGTTTCCCACACCTCCCGGCAGCCGGG
>NW_010393969.1:431-2723 GCF_000710305.1 Buceros rhinoceros silvestris
CCTTTGCCTCTCATCCCCCACCACCACCCCAGTGCTGTCCTGCTAGAGTTGGAGTTGTGCGAGGCTGGACACCTCCTTTCCCTTTTGGATCCAATGGGCTGCAGAAGGGGAAAAGGGCCCAAACACTGATTTTTTTTTTTTTTTTAATGTAGCATTTGTCAGCATCTGATGAGAAAGGGCTAGTACAGAAGAAGACGGTGTCACCTGCACAGCATCAGCACAGTTGCAACACACACCCCATGGCAGAAGGACATGGCTGGCTCTGCAAACACCCAAATACTATCAGATTTTTCCTGGGGGCTCATTCCCAGAGCAAGAATCAGCCCAGAAGCCAGGTTTCCAGCCAACCTTCCTCCCAGGACTCCAGCACCTGGCGGGTGGGCCCTTTGCCCCTGCAGAAACGGTGGCTGAGCTCTCCTGCAAGCACGCACTGGCAACCAGGGCTGGCAGGCGCTTGCAGCGATTCCACCCCGAAGCTTGTGGCTGGGCTTTAGATCCTAAGCCTGCTTCAAACTTTGCACTGGGAGAAGTGATTTGTCTGCAAATGTTATGTGGTTAAAATAAATGCAGAGAATTTTAATCCTGGGAATTTGGAAAGTAGGAGATTTAAAATAACAAAACCCTTTCATATGGCACTTAATCCGAAATTAGCTGGGTTTTAAGTTTTACGGCAGTAGCTGATTATCCCATGGCCACCTCCTTCCCAGCCCAGGAACGGGGGGGGGCTCCCCAGATGCCCAAAGGATGGGGCAGCACGGGCTGAAGGATGGGCTCTCCCAGCCGAACCGTGCCAGGGCGGTTCATTAGCCCATGGCCACCTCCTGCTCAGCGCAGGAACGGGGGGGGGCTCCCCAGATGCCCAAAGGATGGGGCAGCACGGGCTGAAGGATGGGCTCTCCCAGCCGCACCGTGCCAGGGCGGTGCCGGCACAGTGACGGCACTCTTTTTTTGTTGACATGGAATGGATCTCCCACAGCTACTTAAGGTTTTAATTGCCCTGTGATTAAAGTTTTCATTACTAAGCAATTAGCACCTGAAATTTTAAGTGCTGAAGTGTTTAACTGCATCCTGAAGCTGCCAGAGGTGAGGGGTGGTGGATGTGGGTGGGACAGGAGAGAGTTTTGAAGTGGGGACCAGGAGGTGGCCGCCTCGCCGGGCCCAGCCGGACTGGCACAGGCGCTGCCGGCAGCCCTGATCCCGCTGGCAGTGCCAAGTGCCCAGCAGCACAGGGAGGAGCACCCAGAGGGGCGAGCGCCCAGGGAGCCTGGGAAGGAGACAGGCTGGAGCCAGCACTGATCCAGTGGGAAACGTGCCGGCTGGGCGAGCTGGCACGCAGTAGCGCTCCCTGCCCTGGGAACAGGGTGATGGGGCTTCCTGGGACCCCCCTGTGCAGGGGATGGCACAAGGGATGCCCAGCATCCGCAATGCTGCCCTAGGTGCCCACTCAGATGTTGCCCCTCCGGATGCTGCCCTTCAGACAGGAGACATGGAGATGCCACCTGATGCCACGCCAGCCCTGCTGCAGTGGTGCCCAGCCCAGGATCAAGGGGATCCCCCTCCCCAGCTTCCCCCATTCCCAGCACAGCTGCATTCCCAGTGACCAGGTGACTTGCAGGGGTTTTTTTTCTCCCATCCACTCGGTGCCACCCTTCAAACACATCCCCATATCTTCCTGGTGGTGACATGCTGTTGGGGCTGGCTGCCTGGTGAGGAACGCATTCCCTTCTGTTTGTTTTAAAACTCTTGCTGGGCAATTTCATTTGATGCCCCTTAGAACTCCTGAGAAAACAGGAATAATTGTTCCCTAATCGCCGCCTTCTTATTAAGTTGTGGCTGAGGTTGCCGCATGCAAACGAGGTGAGGGACGGTGACTGGGTGCACTGGCATGCATGGCCAGGGTCTGACACACACCACGCATGTGCCAGGATGATGTGGACCCATCACCAGAGCGCATCAGGGATGTGTACAGAAATGGGGAGTGAAAGTCAGGCTTGCTCCAGCAGGATGGGGTCTCAGGGTGGAAATTTCTCACGGTAAGAAGGCTGGGCTGGGAGGTTTGTCCTCTGAACATCCATGGCTGTTGCTACTTTTCAAGGCTTTCCTTTCATCTCTTTAGCAGGTCCTGCTGTTCCCGGTCTGCACAGGAACGCCTCCCAGGGAGACCGTGGACACTGCAGCTTTGCTGTGCAGGCTGGCGGGCTGTTCGAAGGCAGAGTATCCCGAACTCCGGTCAGTGCTGCAGACACGCTCTCCTACATACCCCACTGCCCCGCCCCGCGTGTCACCTCTCCG
>NW_010393969.1:2794-3507 GCF_000710305.1 Buceros rhinoceros silvestris
CCTCCTACATCCCCCACTGCCCCGCCCCGCGTGTCCCCTCTCAGCTCATCTCCAGCCATGTCGGGCTGACACAGTCCCTGTTGCAGCCCTGTCTGGCTCCAGTGATCTCCCCAAGGTGCTGGGGAGGTGTTGGTGGAGAGGACCAGAGGAGGTGCATGAGTGCAGGAACATCGCAGGGCTGGGAGATGCTTACCTCTCTACTGGTACGTGTGTCCCCCTGCCACGACATCACCCTGGGGGCCGCAGCAGCACCGCGCTCAGCACCCTGACACAGTCCCTGTTGCAGCCCTGTCTGGCTCCAGTGATCTCCCCAAGGTGCTGGGGAGGTGTTGGTGGAGAGGACCAGAGGAGGTGCATGAGTGCAGGAACATCGCAGGGCTGGGAGATGCTTACCTCTCTACTGGTACGTGTGTCCCCCTGCCACGACATCACCCTGGGGGCCGCAGCAGCACCGCGCTCAGCACCAAGTCCTTGCACAAGCAGGCGGGTTGGCGTTACAGAGGCAGCCCCTGCCAGCAAATACCACGCAGTTACCACAGTTATTTCCTATTGTGCAGACGCCGGAGTCCTGCCAGTGCTGCTGCTCCCCAGGCCGCCCACCGGCTGCGACAGCCAGACAGCGACCCAGCGCTCCCCGACCAGCTACTTGCACCGCTGCCGGCCGGGCCCCAAAATACTCAACCCCCAGCCAGGACTGTGGTGCTGCACCCGCA
>NW_010393969.1:3573-4526 GCF_000710305.1 Buceros rhinoceros silvestris
CCAGGACTGTGGTGCTGCACCCGCCTGCACTGGGGGAGCGTGAGGCCCCAGGGAGAGGCCGGCTGGCAGCACCAGCCCAGCGGGAGCAAGAGGGGGCTCATTAATTACAGCGCGTGGGGAGAGAGGCGATTAGATGGAGCATCCTCCCCCTGCCTGCACTCCCCCACTCCCTGCTCCAGTTTCTCATCCTTTTCTGAAATAAATTCCTTTTGGGCTGAAATTTGCCAGGCATGCCTTGGCTCCAAGGGGAATTCTTGGGGAAAGTTTAAGTAAAATTGGTTCAGCCATTTTTGAGTTATTCAAGTGTGAATAAGCAATTTCCCCACGTGCTCCGTTCAGAATTTTTGTGCTTGGGTAACTCAGACCTCTGGAATCGCAGAATAAACGAGGTTTCTGCATCTCACTAAGCCGGCAGGCTCTGTCTCCAGGCTCTGGTATAGTGTTTCCGGCAGAGAAGATTTCCTGGGAGTGAGTTCATGGGGAGACAGCAAATCTTCCCACCCTCAGTCTGGCCCTTGGTTCAGTTTTTTGGCATCTCCCTCAGTCCCTACGACTTTCCTTCCCTGCTGGCACAGCATTGTACCCCAGCACACGCGTTAACAGCGCCAGCTTCGTCACTCGCTTCTCTGTAGCTCGTCTCCTTGAGTGACAGCACGTCCAAACCAACAACTTCTGCTCCTCTGCTCAAACTTTAGTATTTTCCACTGGGGCAATCCCCTTTCTGCTGTTTTCCTCCCCAGCCGCTTCCTTTTACCTGGAAAGCATGACACCCCACTCGCTGCTGATCCTCGCAGAGATTTATCACAGTCGTGTGTCATGTCCCATCTCACATCAGCACTCTGGCTCTCTCAAGCACAGCTTTTCCCTTTGGGACCGTGCCTGGCAGTGCTGGGGCTCTGTGGCAGCCCTTGGGCCACAGCATCCTGGTGAGGCTCCTCACAGCTCCCCGGGGA
>NW_010393969.1:4621-5818 GCF_000710305.1 Buceros rhinoceros silvestris
GGTGAGGCTCCTCACAGCTCCCAGGGGACACCAGGGTTCTTGCAACAGGAATCAGTCACCTCCAAATTCTTTGCAGCCGAGACAGAGACTAGGCCCATGCTGATCTCTCTGGCCAAGGCTTGAGAAGCCGAATCCTTCTGGGACAAGGAAGGAAAATGCCCGTCCACCACCCTGGTGGGTTTGTGCAGCAGAAGGAAAAAGTGATACAGACACGTTCTGCATCCATCAGCACAGCGGAGAGGCCAGCCAGAGCCAGCCCCAAAAACCTCCCCGATTCCTGCTTCTGCCAGGACCTGTGGGGAGGGTGGCCAGGAGCATGGGCCCGTGGCCGCTCCATTGCACCAGCGTGGGCCCAGGGCAGTGGCTGCACAGCAAGGGAGATTCTGGGGCAGGTTTCTGGGGCAGGGAGCACTGTGGCGAGGTGGCGCTTGCAGATGGCAGGCATCTGTGGCACAGGCAGCCCAGATGGCTGTGCCATAGGGGCAAGGCTGCCCAGGGTGACGTGCCCAAACAGATACTCCCATATCCAAGACCTGATGGAGCTCCAGACCATCCTGAGGACCAGGGGAGTCAACATGCCCCAAAATCAGAAACTCAGGGGGGTTTGCTTAGCTCTCCCCAGTCATCCAAGAAGGAGGTGTGCCGTGCAGCACAGAGGGCCAGGACAGGTCATAGCCCATGTCCCATGACCGGCGTGACAGGGACATGTCTGTGCTGAAGGATGTGACAGTGCTGGCTCCAGCCACAGGAACTGTGTGTGCGCACCGTGCTGAGGGAACAGTCTGTCACACATGGGACCTCAAAACCTGCCGGTTACAATGAGGCGGGGGACAAAGAACCGGGAGAGGACTGAGGCGCTCGCAGGGCGCCATGGGTGTGCCCAGTAGCTGGCACCATCTCCCACCAGGAGTGTGGTGGGGAAGGCACCCTCGGGGTGGGTAAAAGGGATGCAGGGGTGGGTCACTACAGGGTACTCTCTTTATGGTGTCACCCTGGCGAGGATCCCAACACTCAGGTCTGTCACCGTGCTGGGAGTCATGGTGTGGTGGGATGCAATATGATGGGATGGGGTGCATGGGATGGGCGAGGGCAGGATGGGATGAGACGGGCTGGCACAGGACGGGATGTGTAAGATGATGGGATGGGACTGTAGAGGATGGGAGGGCAACGGGTGGCACAGGTAAACCAGGCTGCCAG
>NW_010393970.1:0-401 GCF_000710305.1 Buceros rhinoceros silvestris
ATGGCCTTGATGCCCTGCCGGCTCTCGGGCTCGCAGAACACCACCACCGGGTAGTACTGCACATAGTTGAGGCGCTCCACGGCCGAGGGCGTGATGTCCAGCAAAGCGTGCTTGTCCTGGGGCAGGGCACGGCCCTCAGCCCCCCTGGGTTGGGGCACGTTGGGGACGGAGACCGTGGGCTCCCCCCAGGCCCTGGCCCACCCGGCTCCAAGGACACGGGAAAGGTCTCTCACCTTCTCCGCGATCTGCCGCACTGAGTCCAGCTTGATGACCTTGGATGAGGCCCCGTCTCGGGGCACACTTGCTGTGGGACATGGAGATGTGGCGTGAGGGGGCTGGGGGACATGTGGCGTGAGGGGGGCTGGGGAAGATGTGGATCTCCAGCAGACCCAGGCGGGGGC
>NW_010393970.1:585-952 GCF_000710305.1 Buceros rhinoceros silvestris
TCCCTCAAGGGGAGGGGACATGTCTGGGGCCTGGCTGGTATCGTGATGGGTGGGAAGAGGGTGAATGAGTCCGGGAGGGTGCTGGGGTGTCGCAGGGAGTGGGCAGTGAGGCCGGATCAGGACAGGGCAGCAGGTAAAGAGCTCCCACAGCTCCTGGACGCTGAGGGTCTGGCTGCTGCATACCATTTCCCCCCGGCATGGAAGGCACTTACGGGCAATCTCAAACAGCTCAGGCAGCTCCGTGCTCAGCTTCTGCATGGCGATGTCTGCGATGGGGCCCAGGATCACCACCGGCCGCTTGAAGCTGGCTGTGGGGGCAAGACAGACCAGCTCAGAGATCCTGGGGGTGAGGGCAACGACCGGAGCA
>NW_010393970.1:1009-1211 GCF_000710305.1 Buceros rhinoceros silvestris
GGGGCCCAGGATCACCACCGGCCGCTTGAAGCTGGCTATGGGGGCAAGACAGACCAGCTCAGAGAGCCTGGGGGTGAGGGCAGAGCCCGCAGCACCCAGCCATCCAGCCTCGCTCCTCGAGGTGCCCATGGGCCTGGGACTCACCCCGCTCCTCCCAGGACAGCGGAGGCCACTAGCACCCACAGCGGGGCAGCCCGACGGC
>NW_010393970.1:1405-1802 GCF_000710305.1 Buceros rhinoceros silvestris
CCCGTGCCGCGGGAGCCCACGACCACCCCCAGCGGGCCAGCCGCAGGGCCAACGATCCCTGGGTGGCTCTGAGCGATGGGGACACAGCCCTGGTGCCCACCTTCCTTCAGGATCACGCGCTCGTAGGGCGGGTAGCCCGGCTCTTCCGCAGCATCTTCTTGGCTCCCCGCAGGCCCCGCAGCTTCCAAAACTCGGCCCGTGCCCCGGCGGGGTTGGTCCCAGAGATGGCTTTCAGCACCGGCTCCAGGCTGGCGATCTGCTCGGCCCTGTGAGGGGAAAGGGCTCAGGACCTGCAGCCTGTGGATTTAGCCCCCACTTTTGTCTCTCTGGACTCTAAGGAGTGGGGCAGGAGGAGCCGGCGTCCCCACTTGGTGGTTGTGGAGGCAGTGGCAGTCTC
>NW_010393970.1:2002-3452 GCF_000710305.1 Buceros rhinoceros silvestris
CCGAGCAGGGATTTCATGGCTCACGCTCCCCACCCTTGCTCCACCAGCCCCTGCCTGCCTCTTGCTGCCATCCATGTCCCCATCTCACTGGGGAGCCAGCCCCCAGCTCTGCTCCTCCTGGGGCTGTTCCTGGCTCCCTCCCTACCTGCTCTGGTTGGGGATGATGCCCTTGTCCTGCTCCTGCAGGTCCCTGCCCATGCGCACAGCCAGCCAGTTCCCCAGCCTGCCCCGGTACATTGTGTCCAGCACGTGGAAGATGTCCCCACGGACAAAGCTGAGCCCCGACGGCGTGTCCTTCTCGAAGTCAAAGTGCGTCCGGATGTAGAATGAGTCGCCCACGTTGGATGAGATCATCTTCCTGTAAACTGGAGCCCAGGGTGAGAGGGACTGTCAGAGGAAGAGGTGGCTGAGCAGGAACATGCAGGAGAGGAAGGTGCTGGAGGGATTTGGGAAGGAGCTGGGCTGGCCAGGAGCCCCCATCACAGCCCCTCCTGCTGAGAAGGGCGTTGGGACACCTCTTCCTCCCATGGCTCTCTCAGGCCTGCTGGGAACAGCAGGACCTGACCCTCCAGCTCACACCAGCCTGTGCAGGCTACGACACGGAGCCAGAAAGCCCCCATGCTCCTGGGTGCTGAGGCACAAGCAGGGCCAGGATGGTCTGGTCCATCCCATCGCCTCTCTGGAGGAGGAGAGGGGGGTGCAGGGAAGAAGGACCCTGCGGGGCAGAAAGGGCTGAGGCAAGTCCAGCAGCTCTGGTGCTCACTGAGAAGAGGCAGAGGATAGGGGTGAGACTGGCCATGACTCACTGTCCTGCTTGCTCTGGGTCCACAGCGTGACGTCCTCGCCTGGTGGCAGGCGCATGAGATGCTCCACGGCCTCCTCGCGGGTCAGGTTCTGGAAGCTGGTGTCGTTCACCTGCCACAGAAAAACACTTGGACATGGCCCCACCAGGGGGACGGAGGGTGCGGGAACCGGGGGGGTCCCGGGGACAGCAGTATGGGAGAGGAAACTGGTCCCTGTCACTCAAGTGCCTGCCCCAACCCCTGGAAAGCCTGACCCCGCTGAGGCAGTGCCTGGATCCTGTTGGGTGCCGGTACGGTGCCAGAGACAGGACCGTCCCCTCGGATAGTGCTGCCAGAGCCAGCCCAAGGGCCACAGGCCACAAGCATCTGACCCAGAATGATGCCCAGCAGGAGAAATCCAAACCCCGGGAGGAATCAGGCCCGAGGGGGATGGGGCCAGTCCTGGTGCAGCAGTGTTCAGAGCCGTTCCCAGCCCCGGGTACCTGCAGGATCTGGTCCCCTTCCCGCACGCCCTGGCTGTCAGCCGGGCTCCCCTCCTGCACGCTTGACACGAAGATGCCCACATCATTGCCGCCGGCCAGCTGCAGCCCGATGCTCTTGGCCTTCACGAAGCGCACGACCCTGGCGTCGGCGCTGTACCTGCCACG
>NW_010393970.1:3572-4333 GCF_000710305.1 Buceros rhinoceros silvestris
GCGGTCAGTCCAGCGGTGCCATGCTGAGCACAGCACGGGGGTCACCGGCACTGTGACCCCAACCCTGCGCCAGGGCAACTCCCCACCTCCCCCAGCCCTTCCCCTCGCAGACGCACCCGTCCTTGCGGGCAGCTCGGGCAGTGGGTCTGGCACTGGGGCCATGGCAGCTGTCCCCCTCCATGGCTTTCAGCAGGTCTGCGGGGAAGGAGGGCAGGTCCAGGAGGCGGTGGTGGCTGCGCCACTACCGGGGCAGCCGAAGCGCTGGGAGACCTGGTGTGGCTCTGCCAGGGGAGTGGGACAGCAGGGACACGCAGGAGCCCAGAGCCCCTGCAATGCCCTTAGCTCCCCCGGCATGACCTGAGCTCACTCACCAGGGCAAAAACGGGTGGGGCTGCGCCACTACCGGGGCAGCCGAAGCGCTGGGAGACCTGGTGTGGCTCTGCCAGGGGAGTGGGACAGCAGGGACACGCAGGAGCCCAGAGCCCCTGCAATGCCCTTAGCTCCCCCGGCATGACCTGGGCTCACTCACCAGGGCCCGGAGCATCGTCCACAGCCGTGCTGGCCGCAGGGTCCCTGTTCAATCGCCTCCTCTCCCTGGAACAAAGTTGGGGCAGGATTTAGGCAGGTCATAGAGGGAGGCACTGGGTGGGCACGGGCAGGCAGTGCCAAGCGGGCAGCAGGGATGGCGGAGCAAGGTGGGGGCTAAATGGCAGTGCCACCCCCAGGGTGAACTGGCTGCGGGATGGAGGAGGCGCAGGCCC
>NW_010393970.1:4593-5050 GCF_000710305.1 Buceros rhinoceros silvestris
CACCCTGGCGGCAGCTGGAGGTTGCGGGGAGGTCTCGGAGGATGGCGGATGGGACAGTTCAGAGGCGATGTCAGAGATATCTGCAGCATCAGGAGGGAAGACACGTTAGTGACCATGCAGTCCCTGTGCTGCGTGTTTGGCCCCTGGCCCTGTCACCGTGTCCCCTCACCATCCATACAGGAGCTGTCACTCCGGCTGCCTTCGATGTCGGGGATGTTGACCAGGAACTGCCGGTCATCCCGGAGGACGTGAAGGGTCAGGATCCCCTCCGTCCGCTCGATGAGCCGCTGGGTGTCAGCCAGGGACATGTCCTCGCTGGCCACCCCGTTGCTCTGGAGGAGGCAGAGCGGGGGCCCTCAGGGCACTCGCTCTGGGGAGAGCCACCCCCAGGGAAATCCCACTCGAACAGGATGCTCCAACCGCTGCCCTCCCCATCCCTTCCCAGCCCCTCCAGCCC
>NW_010393970.1:5311-5732 GCF_000710305.1 Buceros rhinoceros silvestris
AGACGCTGCCTGAAGCTCAGTTTTGCTTTGACCTTGGCCCAGCGCTATCCTTCCTTGTACCAGACTGGGGCTGGGTAGTGAGGTCCCAAGCGGACCACAGGGCTGTGACCCCCCCAAGACGCAGCAGCTTTTCCTGCCAGATTACTGGGATGAAATCCCTCCCATTTGCCCCAGAGTCACTTTGGCCCCAGCTCCCAGCAGCCACGGGTCTGCCTGGTCCATGTGTGCAAACGAAGAGTCTTTCTCCCTCTATCTCCTCCTCCCCAAGCACCGGAAGCACCCTTCCACCAGACGTGCCCTGAACACCCGAGCTCCTCAGGCTGGCCAATCCCCCACCATGCCCACGTGCCATGGGGACAGCAGTGGGGACAATCCTGCCTTGGCAGCAGGATGAGCCACCGTCCCTGGTTGAACTCCACGG
>NW_010393970.1:6157-6734 GCF_000710305.1 Buceros rhinoceros silvestris
CACCCAACCTGCCATCCTTTGTCTCCTGCGGTGACCCCAGCCAGGGACAAGCCACCCGAACAGGCGGAGGTGAGATCCCCAGAAGATGCTGTGCGCCCCGGGGGCTCCCGTACCTTCAGGATGAGGTCTCCCTCCTGCAAGGAGCTGCCTTTCGCTGCCAGCCCGTTCTCCACTATGTGCTTGATGAAGAGTTGACTTCCCAGCTTCAGGCCATACTCTGCACCAGAGAGAGCCCGCAAAAGTGCCCAGGTCAGGCAGATGCAGGATCCCTCGAGGTCCCCCCTTGCCGCCATCCCCGCAAGCCTGCCCTGGTGCCCCTCAGTAAGCCCCAAAGCTGAGCTCTGCGACCCCAGGCTGAGGCCAGGCAGGTTTGGTGCCCCCAGCACAGCGTGCGCTGCCCCATCACCGTGTGCCACATCCTGGTACTGGCGCTGCTGTCGCCTCCTCCCCAGTGGGACGCACAGCCACACATCAGACAACAGGGACAGGGGGAGAGGGAGGGCCTCACCTTCGTTCTGCTTCTGCTTCACCAGGACCGACGTGATGGGCTTCATCGGCACATCCCGGTGCGGCAGCC
>NW_010393970.1:7119-8144 GCF_000710305.1 Buceros rhinoceros silvestris
GATCCCCCGCCGTTCTGACCCACTGCCAAGGGTCGGCCTCCAGGAGCTGCTATCCTGACTTCGCCTTCTGCTCCGGGACACTGGCTTGTGGTGGCGGTGGTCATCCCGGTAGCGGCCAGAACTCCTCTCGCTGGATGAGTCCCCGTCGTAGCCCTGGCTGTGGTCCAGGTCATCCCGGGAGCAGTGCAGGGCTGGATCCTCGGCCTCATCCGAGTCGTAGCGCCGGGGCACGGTGGGGGTCCCAGGGCTGCTCTTGCTGACAGGGAGATGAACTTTCTTCGGTCTTTTCAGTGTCTGCAGGTGGAAAGCGAGAGGAGAGACTGGTGGGTGCAGACGTCTCTGCCAGGAGATGTTTCTACAGCAACTTCCAAGCCCTGAACGGGAACCCTGGGGTGTGTGGGACAGGGGAGCCAGAATGGGGACAGGCCCAGCACGGTGGCCCCATCCCGCTGCAGGGCACACTCACAATGTTGGCGACCTTGCCACAGGTTTTAAGGGTCTGGATGGCGAAGGAGGATGAGACGTTCTCCATGGAAAGGCCGTTCACCATCACGATGTGATCCTTCCTCCTGTGAGGGAAAAAGCAGCCATGGCTCTGCCCCAGGCACAGCCCCCAGCTAGGGGAGCCAGCAGGGTGGTGAGGGCACCCACTGCCCTGGGGGACCCCATCCCAGCCTGGCAGCATCACTGGTCACTGCCCTTCCCATCCCTGCTGGCAACGAGCACCCCTCATGTCCCCCTGTCCCTGCGCACTCACTGCATCCGGCCCACTGCTGGTCCCCCGGCCACCACATCCGAAACGACCACCGCTGTGTCCCCAGTCGTCCTGTTGGGACGGTCCTGGCCTCCAGAGATGGCAAAGCCAAAGCCCCGTTGAGGGTCCTAGTGGAGACGGGTAGAGAGGGGTCAGGCAGAGCCAGTGCCACAGAGCCCGCCCCTCCTGCAGCCACCCCAGGCCATGCTCACCTTGGTCAGCGTCACCGTGTACTGCTCCCAGATCAACATCTCCTACATGGTGGCCCCCG
>NW_010393970.1:8286-8621 GCF_000710305.1 Buceros rhinoceros silvestris
CGGCAGCGGGGGGTGCAGACTGGCTCCGGCTCCTCTTCTCAGCCGCTGGCCCCTTCCTCAATCCCCCTTCAGGCTGCAATGAAGAGCAGAAGCAAAGCTGAGCCCCGGGCACCAGCACCGCGAGGGACAGAGCCCCCCGTGGTGCCCGGGCACCTGCCGTGGGCACCGGCACTTGCAGCGGCTAACGCGGCGTGGGAGCTGGCTCCAAAACCCAGAGCTGCCTCCGGGGGCGATCCGTCCCCTTGGACACGCGTTCACGAAAGGGGAGGTTTTACGCGGCTCAGGACCCATCTCCACGGCTGGGACTGCCTCCCCCCGCCGTCCTCATGGTCCTG
>NW_010393970.1:8881-9172 GCF_000710305.1 Buceros rhinoceros silvestris
AGCCCCTTCAGCAGCACCAGTGCTCCAGCTTCACCCTTTGGTTTCCCTGGGTTTGCCCCAAATCCAGCGTTTTCCACCTAAGACAGATGAGCCTGACAGGATGAAGAACCTTCTGGGCTGAAACGCCGTCTGCGATGCGCCAACGGCTCCACCGCAGCGGCAGCCCCCAGTCCTGGCCACGCTGGCCCTGCTCCTGAGCACCCTGTCCCATGGCACCCGCACAGCCCTGGGGTGCCAGTGGGCTCTGGGATGGCCCTGCGGGGGGTGGTGCTGGCTCCCCAAAGAGGCTTG
>NW_010393970.1:9296-9611 GCF_000710305.1 Buceros rhinoceros silvestris
TGCGGGGGCTGGTGCTGCCTCCCCAAAGAGGCTTGGCCACCCCCAAGCCCAGCTGGGGCCCT
The DNA here is from genome assembly GCF_000710305.1 of Buceros rhinoceros silvestris. NCBI lineage: Eukaryota > Metazoa > Chordata > Aves > Bucerotiformes > Bucerotidae > Buceros > Buceros rhinoceros. The sequence goes on from NW_010393970.1 coordinate 9,359, forward strand.
TCCATACCCCTGGGGAAGCTGGAAAGCCCCAGAGCCTCTTTGGGAATCGGCGTTGGGGCAGAGGGGACCAGAGATGGAGCCGGTGCCCCATGGGCAATGCCATGGGCAACATCAAGCAGGGATCCCTGGGGAAGCTGAGGCTGGCGGGAGCCCTGGGGCAAGCGCCAAGGCTCGCCCCCAGCACGGGACTGTTCTGTGGCCAGCCCTGAACCGGAACCGCACTGAAAGAGCCGCTGGGCCCCCGGCACGAGAC
>NW_010393970.1:10442-10658 GCF_000710305.1 Buceros rhinoceros silvestris
TGCTGTCCCATCACTGGGGTGTCACAAATTGGCCACGTTCCCGTGTCCCATGACCACCTGTGGCTCTCCGTGGGCAGCGGCAGCCTGGGGCAGGGGGACAGTGGGGGGACAGCAGCACCTTCCATCTTGCCAGCCGGCACAGGCAGCACCCACAGTGCCGCAAAGCCCCAGACCTGCCCCTGGGGAGCTGCCGCCGGGCCTGCCCCGAGCCACAGG
>NW_010393970.1:10853-11873 GCF_000710305.1 Buceros rhinoceros silvestris
AGCATGGAGAGCCCCACGCACCCCACCCTGCCCCACACACGCACCGTGGGAGCATCTGCCAGAGGTCTGAAAGCCAAACAACACCCAGACCACGCTGGGACAGCTCGTCCCACTGCAAGGTCTGTGGTTGGTGGCTGCACCCTGTCCTGGGGGACACCACTGGCAGGGCCCACCGCAGCTCGTCCCACTGCAAGGTCTGTGGTTGGTGGCTGCACCCTGTCCTGGGTGCCCCCACTGGCAGTGCCCACCGTGGGGACAGCAGCGGGTGTGGAGGTTATTTACTGGAAAGCCACACATCCTGCCCGCCCCAGCCTTGCCTCACGGCCATCCCCACCACCCGTCCCATTTCCCAAACCCCCTGCCAACGGAGATCCTCAATCTGGGACCCTGAAGCCTTCCCGGGATCAGCGGCATCCCCGGTCTCAGCCAGTGCTGTAAAAACACTTGTCCCTTGTCCCTGGCCATGCAGAACTGGGGTCCCAGAGCCCCCCGAAGCTGCTCTAACCCAACCCCACCCTCATGGCGACGGGCTGATCCTGTTCCCCACTCTGGGAAAAGCCTCTGGAAGGTCTTACCCTGCCTGCGGGTAGGATGGAGGCACCGTCCTCCAGCCCTGCGGCACGGAGCTGTGACAGGGCTACCCCCGGGGTAGCTCCCTGCCATCGCGGCACCGGTCCAGGACGGTCACTGGCTCCAGGAGCCACCCAGAGGGGGACAAAGTGTGGCCGGTTGCCCAGGTGGAAGCACGGCTGGGTTGGCAGCGGGGCCAGCAGATCCCGGGGGACAGGGTTAGGCACTCACCGAGCCTCCGACCGGACCAGGAAGGAGCGGAGCTCCCGGGCTGGTGGCACTGGTGACACTCCAGGTTGCCTTGCGTAACCCTTTGTTGGCCAGATGCTGCCTGCAGGAGGGAAGGAGGAGGAAGAGGGTCCCGGCGCAGCTCTCTGGCTGGGCACAGCAGGAGTCACAGGGGACTGTCCCTCTTGTCCTCCACGCTGCTGGTGGCTAAGCCACGTCCCC
>NW_010393970.1:12146-12348 GCF_000710305.1 Buceros rhinoceros silvestris
TCCCCCAGGGCGCCAAGGGGGATGGGGGGGGCGGCCAGCCTCAGGTCCTGGCTCTGGGGAGGGGGGAAGGTGACCCTGCCTATGACTTCCAGTCCCTCTTCTCCCCTTCCCCTTCCCTCTGCCCCACCTGGGGTCCAGCCCCGCGTCACTCCTTTCTCCGCGGAGTCTCTCTCCCGCAGTGACAGAAACTAGCTCCACGCCT
>NW_010393971.1:0-369 GCF_000710305.1 Buceros rhinoceros silvestris
CCTGCAGGGGTTGGACTGGGTGACCTTGAAACGCTCCTTCAACCTAAACCAGTCTGTGATTCTGTGTTTCCTGTTGTGTTTGTACCTGTGATGATGGTTAAACTTCTGGACCAGCCGCCCACCGTCAGCGAGCCGGATCTGGATGTTGGTGACGGGCTCCGACTCATCGATAGCGATGGCAGAACTGGCTTTGGCTTCGTTCTCCGCCTGCTGCGCTGGCGAGCTGGTGCCCATCACCTGGGGCGCGGTGCTGAGAACGGGGAGACACAAAGCGAGCTGTCAGAAACTGAACGGCCGCAGGGTGCCAGGAGTTAGGCAATGAGCTTATCGCCGGCTGGGCCAACTACCAGGGTTACCAGTTCAGGGACT
>NW_010393971.1:448-5228 GCF_000710305.1 Buceros rhinoceros silvestris
GGCCGCAGGGTGCCAGGAGTTAGGCAATGAGCTTATCGCCGGCTGGGCCAACTACCAGGGTTCCCAGTTTAGGGACACCAGTGCAAGTTGGAAGAGAGAATGTAGGAGTCAGCAAGAACTTGTCTAGAACTTCACCCTCTGCAGCAGTACGTGCCAGAGCTTCACACCCCCAAGGGGACAGGGGCAGCGTGACCTGGAAACGCTGCTTCTACGTGACACACGATGGTGGTTCCGAATCACCAGGGATCCGCCTCCTGCCACGGAAAGGCTGAGCCATCTCAGAGCACGCACCAGTCCACCCCAGCTCCTCTCCCAGGGGAACGCCTCCCACACCACGGGCACCTTTTCTTCAGAAAGATGAATCAAAAGGCTCAACCCTGCAAACTTCCCAAGTGACTCACACGGCAAACCAGCACTGCTGTCTTCTCACCTGCCCAGCTTCTGGCCTTCTCCAGTAAAAGCTTTGAAGACACTCTTAGGTTTCACGTACTCCTCGTCACGGTGATCCTCCATGTCCAGGTTCACTTGCCCACCCCGTGCTAACCTGCGCAGCTCTGCCGGGACTTCCCTGCAAAGAGACCGTCCTAAGGCAGCAGCCTGGAGAAAACATCCCAGCCACACACCTCCGGAACTCCAGGAGCTGCAGTGAGCCCTCGGGTAATGCCCAGGGCAGATACGCACCTCCCCACACAGACACAAACTGGAGGTTATGTTGCCTTGGCCCTCACTGGGAGCGACACGATGCATCAGGAATTGCCAGCCCAAATATTAAAGTCTGTTTGTTCACTTCAAGGCCCCCAAACAAACCCAAGCCACCTCCCATTTCTCTGAAGTCGCTGTTCCAGTCTGCCCTCCCACCGCTTCCTTAAGAACCCAGCTCTCAGGAGAAAGCTCAGGTGAACTAAGCCAACATTTCACCATCCTGGATTCCACCAATGCTTGTGTCTCCAAAACCAGCTGCTTTCTCTCCCTCTCACTACATACCCTCTGCGGATATCATCGAGGAACTGGGCATTGGACGGGTCCTGGTAGCTCCTCAGTTCCCCGCTGTCCAGGCTGAAGCCACTCTTCCAGAGCTTCAGTACCACGTGCACCTGCAGCAGCCCCCAGACAACAGTCAGATCTCAGAACAACCACCGGACGCAAAGGGAAAAGCTCCTGACTGGGGGAGGAATTTGGAGGTGCAGAAAACAGGCGTCAGCTCCGAGAAGGTGCCACCACAGACCCTGCTTTGGTGACTCTGGATGAAGAGCCAGGACTGTGCTGGACAAAGAGCTTAAGCGAAGCTCCCCCTCGGCCTGGGTGGGGGTTTGCTCACAAACCAGGCGTGAGAGAACCTGGCACTGATGCTGTGAGCTCCGCATCTCAACGGATAACGGAGAGTTATCGCCCAGCGCTCTTTGCACACTGTATTTCCCCATCCACACTTCTAAGGCATGCTCAGATTCTTCATTAAAAGTTCATCAGAAAACCGCTTACGCAAGAGTCAAGGATCTGCTCTTCCCCAACCCGAAACGCCGTGAGGAGCAAGATTTACCCCACTTCTGCCCTCCTCAATTTCCATCAAGCCTCGTCACTTTCTGCAGCTACAGCAGAGAAACCCCTCGGGTGAATCTACAGCGAGCAGCAAGGTACTCACATCCTGAGCTGAGTTCTGCCTCCTCTCCCCCGCCACGTAGGCAGACTCCTCCTCTGGGGTGGCCCCGAGGCGATACCCTCCCCCTGCGAAGGGCTGCAAGAGAGAGGAGCAGACAAAGGGGTTACAGCACACTCGAAGCCAGCACAGGTTGTTTCCCCTCCCCAGCGCCATCACGGATGAACTGGGGGGCACTTCGTGACACCAGCAGCACCTCTTGTCCTGCAGGCAGTGACCAGCTACAATTAGTTAATTAACAAGGCACAGAAACGTGGCTCTTCTTGCCACTGTGATGCACAAACAACTAAGAGAGGTGGCCAGGCTCAGCTGACCCTTCAGACAATTCCAGGACCCCACCAACCGACTGGGACAGGGAACAGAAGGAAGAACAACTCCTTGCTCCTCACTTTGGGCTTGCTGGACTCGCCACCGCTCTTGGCCATCCGATCCACCGCCACTGCACCGTGCTCCTTCGCTCCTTTGAACAGATCCTCCACCAGCTCGTTGGGACTCTTCTTCCTCGGAGGACCAACGATCTGCTGGCCACTCCTCTCCGAGCCACCGGCATAAAACCTAAGAGGAAGCACATGGCTGTGGGGTAAGACTGGACCGCTGCTTCGCCAGGAGACGCCTGGGACAGGACCCGGCTGTCTTCTATCAGGATTCAGTTCATTTTTGTACAGCCTGGATGTACAAACACGAGCTACCACCAGCAGTTGCCACTGCAGCCACTGACGAGTCCCTGCGCTGCACAGACTTTCTTTTCATGTCACTTACTGTAAAACTATCATTGACCGACAGCAAGAAAGTGACAATAACTCTCTCAGAGAGGCCGGGCTGACAAGGCCCCGTTTCACACGCTAGTACTGGCTTCACCACCGAGCTGGACGAGACTTCCAGCAAGTCCCCGACCTGTCTGGTGGGAGAAGAACTAAGGGGTATTTAGTGACATGTTCATCCCACACCAGAAGATCACCGCAGGCAGGAGGCTCTGCACTGGAAGCTGTGAACACACAGTTCATGACGTGCAGTTAAGCCCCTCTGGAAGATTGGGCTTCTTGGCTTCCGGATGGCTCCCAACACGCAGGGCAAGGTCACGGCTGGATACAGCGGAGCACACGGTCTGCCTAGACCCAGCCACCTGAACATACCTCAGCTCCACTGCATTTGCCCTCCCTGCTGACCTCAAGGGTATGGAGCTACTTACAGCTGGCATCGTCAAGCACCTTCCCACTGGCACACCACGTTCCCATGGAAAGGGACCCACATTGTGCCTCCCACCCCACACTCCATCACATCACCCACCAAAAAAAAAACCCAAAGCCCCCCACCAAAGCTCCAGGCTGAAACCAAACCCCTCTCTGCAGTACTCCCACGTTTCCGTTCTCCACGGCACAAACGATGAGTGGGCTTTTTTTGCTCTTAGCTGAGGGCTTCCACGTCCCGCTCAGGTTTATTGCAGCAGCACAATTCAGTGCTGAGACTGGTGTTCGTGCAGCCACGCTGAGCACCTGCTTGTGCACAGACTGACCCGACCCTCCCTGTCAAACCGGGATTCTTCACCACAGCAATTTCATATCAGCTTAAATCTGCTGTTTGAAACCCCCCTGCACACACGTGGCCAACCACCACCAAGACTTACCGCTGTCCCTCCTCCTCTTCATCATCCTCCTCCTGTGCATGGATAAGGTCTCTAAACGACGTTACTCTGTGGTCACTGCAAAAAGCCATCAGAGAAGCATGTCACCCTCGCGACACGTTCAACCACACAAGGTAAAGCTCCTGAAGGCAGCAGCGAGGCTGACCCTGTTCTACTTTTAGGGACCGACTGATGATGAAGTGACAGGTCAGCACCAGTGAAACCACAGGCTGACCTGAGCTCCTGGACCTCTCTGCCAGCTGCAGCCACAGAAAAGCAGGGCGGGCGCTGGAGGGGGCTGGGACAGCAGCTGCAGCCAGGGAAGGGAGCCCCCAGCCCCCTGTCATGCTCGCCCAGCCTCCAGGTCCTGCCCCTCTCGGGTCTGTGACCCGAGCAGGAACAGGGCTTCTCTGCAATCCAGACAGTCGTCTCCAAAGCCTGACCCCAGAGCAGCTCTCCTTCAAGATACAGCCAGTAACTCCCCTCAGACCCAACAGCATTTGCCCGCTGCTCAGGGCTGTGGAAGGGCACAACCTTCTCTACAATGCTCCACTTGATCAGGCACCGTTAGAACATATTCACCCAGTGGAGACCCAGCCTGCTCAGCTGAGAGCGTCGGCAGCGACTGTGCTGACCTCAGAAGCCTCCGAGTCTCTCCTGAGCAATGAGGCCCGTTGTCCCAAGTGACCTTTGGGTCAGCTGTGCAGTAACATCTGAGCTCCTCCCAGTTTCTAGAGCCAGAGGTGGAGAAGCAGATCTGACTGCAGAGCTGCTTCTCTGAAACTAACACCCCTCGATGCTTCAGACAGAGCTTGTGTCTCTACACAAACAGTCTCCCCTGTCGGGTTTACAAGCTGCCGCCACGCTGACAGGGCTGAGCTGCAGGTGCCTCCTCACCTGGCCGCAGTGCCTCTGGACACAGAGCTGGGCGTGGGCTGGGGCAGAGTCAGGATGTCCTCGTCACCCCCGTCCTCATAGAAACTGGCGAGCGCGCCGGTGGGTTTTACAAGCGGCCGCCACGCTGACAGGGCTGAGCTGCAGGTGCCTCCTCACCTGGCCGCAGTGCCTCTGGACACAGAGCTGGGCGTGGGCTGGGGCAGAGTCAGGATGTCCTCGTCACCCCCGTCCTCATAGAAACTGGCGAGCGCGATCTGGAAAGGAACAGCGGGAGCTTGTCAGGAGGGGAGGACGCATTCCAGAACGACGGCACAACCACACACAAATAGCACAGCTGAAGCTTCTGCCATGCTGGACCTCTCCAGGCACAGCAACACTAAAGACGTTTCAGGTAACTTCCCCCACTGAAGGTTCTAGCAAAGGCTTTGCCAGCATCTCAGGTTTGGCGTCGTTATGGAGGACACTCACTGCTGCTGCTACGGCAGAGCAACCTCCCCGACCTCATTCTGCAACGTCTCCACCGTGGTTATGCCGAAATTACTGTTCTGAAACAGCTGCTTTGTGCCACCCACGAGCGGACTCGGCGTTTACCGCAGCCAGAGCGCCTC
>NW_010393972.1:0-9152 GCF_000710305.1 Buceros rhinoceros silvestris
TCTTCCCCCCCCTTTTTCTTCAAAGCAAAAGCACCACCCTTCTTTTTAACTCTACGTTTTCTCTTAACGTGTGGAGTAATGCTATTCAAACCTGAAGCTCTGGAACTTCTGAGTTCAGACAGGCTGCCTGCCTGTATTTCCAAAGCACAAACACAGAATGCTCAGAAGAGTTAAAATGAGGCTGCAGGCCCAATCTGTAACTTTTATTAATGTCTCGTTGCTGATCTCCCCAAGCCCCATGATTTCAAATGACCACTCAGACTGTGTTGGTTAAGTTCACTTAATGGCTGATGAAATCAAAGGTTTTTTCAAAAGGTTTTTCTCTCTGAAGAGAGCTGAACCGTAACTGAAACTGACCTGTACACTTAGGGTACTTGCTGATATTCTTATAATCATGTATCTAAAATTGAGGAGGAACAACAATAAAAAATATTTCACTAATGTACTTTAATGGGTTTCCTTCTGTCTATTTAATAAGATTAATTTCTGTTTGGATTCCATGTCTTGGAATAAATAAAAGGTGAAACATTCAACAGTAGTAGCATATTTCACTAGAACCATCAATTATAGAATTAATCAGGTCATGTAGTACCTCTCCTGTCATGTATTCCAATCAATGCACAAAACATGGCTAACCTTGAAGTTGGATCAGGTTGCACAAGACTTTGTGTCTCTCAGCTTTGACTGTCCCAGAGACTGCATGTCTCGCTTTTGAGGACAAGATTTATACTTGTACTCTTGTATACTTTATACAAGATTATACAGATGTGTGGCAACACATCTGTTGCACCTTGTCCTTTCACTGGCATTTCCAAGAAGAAATCTGGCTCTTGCATTCTCTCTTGCTCTTCTTCAAGTGACTGAACACAGCAGTTAGAACTCCTGGGCTTCTCTTTTCCAGGCTGAATATCGTCAGCAACCTCAGCCTTTCCGCAAGTGTTATGTGCTCCATGACCTGAGCTTTTTAGTCCAGGCTCTGCTGGACTCACTCCAGTTTTTCAGTACTCATCTAGTACTAGGGTGCTCAAAATTTGATGGAGTACTTCAGGTGTGATAACCTCTCCAGGACATGATATGAGGGAAATGACCGCTTCTTTTGACCTGCTTGTGGCGCTCTTGCTAGTATAGTTCGTATGCCAGTAGCTCTCGTTGGTCTAAAGGCATGCAGCCAACTTACATTCAGCTTGATGTCCACTGTGGTTCCCACATCCTATTTGCGGAGCTGCTCCCCGGGTTGTGTGTGCTGCATGGGGTTATTTATTCCGTCCCTGGTGCAGGATTTTGTGTTTCTTGAATTTCATGAAGTTCCTATCAGCCTGTCCCTCCAGCACCTGAGGGGTCCCTCTACTGTAACAGTAGCTTCTCAAGTCTGGTGACCTCCATGAACTTGAATTTCTTTGGTACTGTTGCCAAGGTGCCCAATGACCCATAAAAAAACCCAGCTGCACTTAGTTTCAAGGAATGTTTATTTTTTTAATAAACTCGTAAGACTCGTAACCTGTTTTTTTGCACAAAGCATACATGAAATTCCAGAAAGTTCAATACAAAATTTCTGGCAAACATTTTTTTCTTGCTCCCTTGCAGAGTATTTTGTTTCATGTATTTAACAAAATGATATTTTGCCAAAGCTTGTATTGATTCTTTGTTCTCACACTGAGAAATGAGTCCAGGTACCATGAGGTGCAGTCCAGTACCTAAAACCATATGGTTAATTTACTCTGAGATCCTTTAGAGATGATTTGTTTAAAGAAAGCCTTACCAGTCTAAATACAGTGAGAAGTTCATTAGCGTGTGCTCCACATTGTCCCTTGTGGCTACTGTGAGTTAGTTCACATCTCAAAATTACCACTTTTTTCCCTTGGGAAGAATTTTCCAGGCTTCTCTCAAACACCTTTTAAAATCGCCTCCATCAAAAGCAGAGCAGAAAAAATGACTTATAAAACCACTGCCTGCCTACTCTATTAAACACTTCCCATTTCTGTCTGTCTGGAAACTGCTACAAGAGCTGCAAAGATGAATCAAACACACAACAGAGTAGCACTGCTCAGCCAGCAGGACATCGTGACGGCTCTGACCTCTGAACGACTTGCTAACTTTGCATCCAGTGGAAGCTCAAAACAATGAGTGCCTGTCCAGCTACACCCAGATTTGTTTCCGCTGTCATACTTCAAGGAAATCAGCTCTGTGTGGAACAGCGGCTTGCAAAATGTTCTACAGAAGCCAAACAGTAGTGGCTGAAAACAATGTGACTTACCAATATTAATGCCTATCCACTTTGTGTATGAGTCATACATGCAAAACTGTGCAAAATGAAATAGTTGCTAAACATAGTTAACCAAGAGCTGCTGGAGTGTGGCAGTTCACTATAATTTAGGTGTATATTCACCTAGTGTAGCATTCTTGGAGAAAGAAGTGGTTTGATAACCTTCTCACCACTGTGGGGATGAATTACAAACTCAAAGTCGTCTGGTGCAAAACTTTTAGTAAGAAAATTTTCAAAAGTATCATTTTCGCAAAGGTAAGTATTGCTTTTCTGTGATTCTACATATCAGGTTTCTTAGAATCCTCTAGACTGGTAGATGTTGTGGGGCTTTTTGATATAGCAACTTTCTTAAATAGTTTATCAGCTCATATGGAGTATAAAAATTCCCACAGACAAGAGATTGAGATGAGGGGGGGCATGTCTTGGAGCAAGGCTTGGAAAAAAGAAGTGCTTTTGACTTGCATATGTACTGATGTTTATGTAACAGGAGACAAGATCAATCTTGGTTACTTTAGTAAAATAATGTTTTTACCAGTGAAGTGCTGAAGAACTGGCTCAGATTTATAGATATGCTGAGAATGGTTAGCTCTTAAAAGAGTGAATTTGTGTATTAAAAGTACAGTGAAGTTCTTAAAGTAAGCTGCTATGTTTAGATTTTCAGAGCACAGAAGCTGACAGAGCACAGTAATACAGAAGCCCTGTTTCACGTACCTACTTCTACAACCGTATCAGTTCAGTCAGCTAAAATGTGCATCATTTGCTCTTTTAGAATATAAATCTTTAGCTTTGGAATTATATATTTAGTGAGGAAAAAGGAGTGATTACTTGTTGCTTAGAGACAGCACCAAAAAAAAATGCTTTGCCTCTGAATCAGGCTGTGTTCATGTCGTGAAGTTAGGAAGCTATTAGATATTCTTGGTCCTATGAAAATAGTTCTTCTGTAATGGGAAAAAAATAAACCAGAGTAAGAAATTTGCGTGGATTTGGTAATCATTGATACATACAATGTATTTTGCAATACACTGTGCAAAGCTGTGCAAAACTTTTGAGGCCATCAGGTTTAAGCAGATGCTCCTTACCTTTTTAGCAGAACAGTAGAGGACTTGGTGCTGCATGTTTACACTAAGCGCAGATTTCTCCTGCGAGGAATACAGCATTTAGTGCTATGTGTTTATGGAACTGAGGAGGTTTGATGCATGCATGGGCAGCTTTTGTCCAAGTGCAGGTACACGACTGAGGTACCTATTTCTGCCTGTCTTGCTCATTAACTAGGTCATAGCTTCATCCAGTATCAGTACTTCTAAAATACATTGAACTAAGGCAAATCATCCAGTCTCTAAAGATGCTGGATGGAGTGAAAGAATTACATTTGCCAACCAGCACTGAGGCCATGAGAGACAGTGGAATATTCAATATAAAATAGGAGTGCCAAGGGCACAAGGGAGCAGATAATCATTCTTGAAACCTACAGTTCTGGTTCACTCTATATTCAGAGGTATTTGCTGTTACACAGTTTGTGCACTGCATAAAAAAAAAAATCAATGTTTTTTGTATGGCATGGCCTTAGTTAATAATTCACTGCTGATATATTTGTAAGGCCTTATCTTCAGCTCTACTTTTTGTTTATGCTGATGTCACTCAGCTGAAAATAGTACGGAGCAGTCCTGCACTGGAGCACGGATCCAGCTTATAGCTTTCCTTAGACATCAACAAAGGGTGTAAGCACATCTACTACCATGTATAGTGATGGAGTGTTCTTATATGCAACTTGTATTTGGGAATCACAGGCTTCCTTACTGGGAGAATGAATAATAAATTCAAACATCTTGAACTGGTGCTAAATAAATGCTGACGTTAGAAAAGGGAAGTATTTGTTTACATAAAGACTGTTTTCTCTGAAACAATTTATGTAAAGCTTGATTTTGTGCCCTTTTCTTGTAATTGATTGACTGACTGGTTCGCTTACTGAAAGCTCAAGATGTAAGTTCACTGACCTAATCACTAGAGAGCATTTATGAAGTTGTCATTCTTGAGAACGTCTGCTTCCAGTTATCATAGGTTCTAGGGAGTCTTGGCTGCTGTTGCCTTCACTTAATACGAAGGACAGAATCCTAAGTTTCTCAGATTTTCTGCTGCATCTTTTCAAGGGCAATACATGTATTCAATATGCATGGTCCTTTTGCTGAAGCTATGTGAATAATTTCTTTAGTCTATTAAGTGGATCTGTCCTGCAGCTGTATTTTACCTAGAATCAAGAGAACTTTCAAATTAAACGACGAAGAAGGAGATTGAGAAAGGCTTCAGAACTTAGTGTGACTTTTGCAGTCGTCCCTTCCCCCATCCCCAGTAAAAGCATAAAAACAAATTCATCTGCTATCGCTGCAGTGCAACAGCTTGCTTCCATCCTAGACTCCTGACAGATGAAATAGAAATGCAAACTTTTCCATCCTTTTCATGGTGAGGAAGGTGTAGGACTTCAAACAAGCATCAGTGTGTGCAAAACAACAATGCTGGTGCTCTGGATGCTAATTGCATACCGTGTCATGACTTTGTCTAGGAGCAAGTGGTTTAGGTAGGTGTAAAATGGGGTTGAAGTAATTCTTTCACCAGCATTTCCTGTGAACTTCCAGTCACCAGTAGCTTAGGAGCCTCTTATAGCGAGTTTTGCAGATGGTCATTAATTTTTAATAGCTGCTTATAGTTTCATTTTCAAATCTGTACTTATAGTTTATGTAAATGCAGAACAAATTATTTTCTTCAGCTGAGTTTTTGTCCCCTTTTCACATTTTTAGATTTGTGGTACAATTTAGTACACAGAATGTTTACATATAGCACAAAATTTTGACAATATACATTTGGTTGTACCGTACACTTCTTTACCACCATAATAAGTTTTTGAAAAATTGCAAAAGCTGGAAGTATTATTCTCTTTATCTGACACATATCTAATGTCTTTAATAAGATGGAATAAATGTTTTAAAACTCTGAGGCATCGCACAACAGTCAGAATTTTATGCAACAGTATTGTTTGCTTTTGCAGTATGACTATTTGAAAAAATCTGATGGCAGTTGTCAAAGCAAACTAAGAATACATGTATTGCACTTTTTCCCCCTCTTTAGTTCAGACTGACAGGGTTGATTTCCAAAATATTTACTGTTTTGTGGTATTAGCATTGGCTTACTATGCACTATAAACATTCCTAGGAAGAATGATTTGTGTGTTGTACAGTCTTTCATTGTAGTGATCGGTTGGGACAGCCAGTTTTACATTAGTCTGTAAAGCAGTGAGCACACGGTTCTCTTTAGTATAAAATAATTACACTGAAAACTAATGTGACAGACACAAAGGAGCTAGAAAGTGCATAAAAAGCAGATGCCCCTTTCCCAAGCAGCTAATGAGTTAAATTAGATTACTGTTATATCAAAAAATAGCAAATTCAAAACAATATACCACAGGTGGAAGACATGCAGAAGGTCTTTAAAAATGAAGTATGAACATAAAAAATAATCTAAAGCAGCTGGTTTCAAGGAGGTAGAGCTTATTATAAATAATAGGAATAGAGCAGAAGTGAGTGGGAGAACGATACAAAGCTCATCTTCACTGAAATCTGGTGTTTACCTCATGGTTTCTTCAAGGTGACTAATGCTACATTAAAACACACTGTTGCTGTTTCAATATTTAAATTGAGGTGAATCATAGGGCAAAGCTACAGAGCTGAGTAAAATTGTATGGGAAATTGTTACCTTGCTTTATAGAAATTGTTTTGAAATTGCAGGAAGTCTTCCTGACTTCCTAAGCAAATCAAAATCTGAATGTCAATGTCAAACTTCTGTGAATGGAAAGACCAGACTAAGATATTTTTTTCAAACACTTAGTTTGTGTTTCTCTTCTGAGACAATTTACTGTGAACTAACTTGTTTCTGAAGGAAAACTTAGAGCAGCTTAAAAATCAAAGATCATTTTGCAAACAAAAGTCAAAACAAGACCTCTCAACAATTTTGCAATTTACGTGCAACACCATTTTTCAGAATGGCTACTCTTGTTTACAGTAACTTTTCTATGAAACAGCATTTTTCTACAAAATATTGGGTTTGGATGATAATTCAGACCCTAGCAAGTATACAAGAGAGATACACATAGTGTTCATCTTATAAACAAGAAACGTCCATTCTTTAGCAACAGAGGTGATGCCTAAGGGAGGGATTTTGAAGAAGTGAGGGAGGCTTCCAAGGGGAAGGGCAGAGTGGGATGAAATTATAGCCAAAATACTAGAAAGTGGAGAAATACTCAGAGCCATGCCTTTGAGGTGAAAGGACTTTGTTTAGGAACTGCTAAATTCATGCCATTGATGCTACTTGAGCAAATGGTGAGGAGAAAAATTACCTGAGATCAGCCTTCAGAAATAAGGATAAAATGTCAGGAAAGTGGGACAGAGTGGGGTCACAGGCATTGGTGAAAATGGAGTGCAAACAGGATTATAGCACTGAAAAAAGGGAAATAGAGAGCTTGAGCAACAGTACAGGCTAGGAAGAAACCATTTCTCAAGAAGTCAGAACATTATCCTATCTCGGTCAAAAATTTCCTTTCAAAAGTAAATGGATTCCTGCATACTGTGCTTTGCTTTAGGCATGAACTTTCAGAATTAACTTGTTTTTTGACTGGAAGTGCTCTGATTCCATTTTATTTACATGTGCGAAAGAACATCTTACTGCCTCAAATGTTACTGCTCTTCAGATGAAGTATTTGCATTGCTTGGGTCCAGTTACAAGGTTGTGCTTTGTGGAGGTAATAAAATAACTTTTTACATTAAAAAATTCTTTGTTTTTAGGCTTTTGGTCTCTTATATGCAGTGCTTAGTAAGCAGCATCAGCAACTGCTTTAAGGAATGAAAAAGCAATTGTGTTTTCAGTTCATTAACTTCATTAATTTCACAGCTTTTCACAGATAGCCATTTCATGACTTCAGGAAACTTCAAGACTAGTTAGCATAGTTTCTTTACTAGAGGAAAAAGATGCTTTTTTAAAAATAAGTACAGATTGGTTGAAAACCCCCTTCATTTTCCTTCAGTAATTTCAAGTGAAATATCAATAACAAGTCATTCTAAATTCCTTAGATCAGATTTAATGTTGGTCCTTTAAATGTTGAGTCTTTTAAATGTTGTTTGGTCCTTTAAGAAAGGAAAGCTTACTTATCTATCCATCTGCCACACAGTTCTGTCTTACTGTTTTACGTGAATCTTTATGTATTTTAAAATGCAAATATAGATCAAAAACGTATTTTTAATTGTTTTATTGTGAAATAACAAAATTCTAAATAATATTGCTATGGGAACACTGTTCCCATCACTGATCAGTATAAGGAAGCTCTGAATCCTGTTTAAAATTGCTGCTTTTGTTACAGTTGGGGGGTAAAAGCAACAGAAAGATAACAATCTTACCCCTCCGTGTCAGTCTCTCTAGTTTGTTTTCAGTTAAATTTGCATTTTTCAAGCTATTTGAAATAAATTCTCAGAGGAAAAATTACAGTAACTTGTTATGCCACTAAACAACCAGTGCATCAATTAGAATCATAAATATCATTAATATAAATTACATTATTCTTTTTCTGAACATTCCTAAATGAAATCGGTGTGCCACCATGTTCGCTTATGCACATCCAGGTGAAGTACAAGTGTTAAAGTTGAAACCTGTCTGCTTGTCACGTGGGTTGGCCTACAGTTGAAATCAGTTGCACTCCACGTGGTAGAGGAATTTAATGAGCAAGTAGCAGTGGGTTTTAAAATGACAGACTGCACTGCACTATATGGTAGGTGACTGTAGTTATAAAACTAAAGTGTGTGGGAACTGAGAGCATCTGCTATGGGAATGGCACATTCTGTTGCCAGTTTAGAAAATAAATTTTAAAAGCCTAATGCTATAAAATCAGCTTTAAAGTATTACATACACCAGATTAAGCTAAGGATATAATTTTAATAATTATATTAAGTAAACCGAGGGGTAGTTCATGAAGGAAAATATTCTGTCATGCTCCATTATGTTATCTGTCGTTTTTTGTTATTCATGCTGCATTTGATGAGGTTGCGTTGCTGATGTTACAGCAAGGCATGTAAATGGTCTACACATTTTCATGAAACAAATCTCTACCATCTCCTGTGCTAGCGCTCCATGAACTAGTTGAGTGATGCTTACCATGCAGAACAGTGAGCCCTGAATAGCACTTGTGGTGGCGTTAGAACTGTGCCTGCTGTAGGTGCATTTAAACTAGTCTCTTAACCTCGAAGTAAGATTTCATTTGGGATCAGTACTAAACCCACTCGGTCAGTTAAGGATTCCTGTTGGTGTCAGCACTCCTGGTGACTTTACCCTTGGCAAAATTTCACCAGGTGGTTTAGAAAGCAAAATAGGCAACATATCGTGGTACTAATGAAACCAAACTGGTCTTAAAACTTCAAAATATTCAAGCATTTTGTTTAGAATTGCGTTATTAACCTCTGTAAGCTAGCTGGAGAGGATGGATAGTACTTATTGTTAATGAAGTTATTCTTAATGTCATGTTTTAAGATTCTATTCCAAGTTTGTTGTCAAAAGCTAGTGGTCCTGATTCTACAGTGTAATAATTTTGTTCACATTAAAAATTCTGGTCACCTGTACTGTAGCAAGGTTTGGACTTGGTAGGTAGAATATAGTCATAAACTTTTAACACAGGTTTGTTGGGAATGTGACTTTTACCTTCCATTACAAAAATTGTGTGCCACTGAAAAATCTGTTTGCAGGTGCTCAGTAGAGATTTGGCAGGAGCAGAATATCTGAAAGTCCATTCTCTTTGCACGTGAATGGAAAATTAGAATTGAGTACGTGAATGCTTCTAAGTGCCAGGCGTAGTGTAGGG
>NW_010393972.1:9226-14151 GCF_000710305.1 Buceros rhinoceros silvestris
GGAATGAGTGGGACTATTCATGTAGTTGCTACTGCAATGAATGCTAGAGCAAGCTGAAAATAAGGTGACACTGTTCCTATGTTTTTCAGACCCACTATAGACCAATCTTTGCAGAGGAAAAGGCTGCCTGGCTTGAAGTCTGAGGGAATAAGAGCAGCAGACTGTGACAAATTGCCTCTGGCAGGGGATTGGGGAGTTTGGCTTGGAGGGTAGCGGCAGGAAAACCGGGATTTGAGTGAGTTTAAACAGACAAAGGTGAGACTGGCTGGGAAGGAATCTGAGGCTGATAGCTGAAAGCTTACTGCAGCTGCCTAGCTTCCTTAGTTGAAAAGGCAGAGGTTTGTCTAGTGACTCTAGTAAAGTGACTCAGGTGTCCCCGTGGTACCAGGTAATGAGACTCCAGTATTTCCCCTTTCTTTCAGAAAGAAAGAATATCTAGAAGGTGACATGAAAAAGAGTTACATGAGCATTGTGAAGGCTGCAGGTAGGATATACCAGTTACAGCTACCTTTGCTGCTTCAGTTTGTTCCCTTTGTGCCAATGCAGTTATTTCAATAGCCTCATATTCTGCAAATATGTGACCTCATCCAGAGCATAAGCTGCATCTCCTCATGGGATGCAGGAGTAGGTTTGGGTAAGGAATGGAGTCAGTAGTAGACTCTTTAGGATCCTTCTTTCATTTGCTGACACAGTTTGTGTTGGTAGTAGGGAATGAAGTAGGAGACTGAATACCTATCCTGTTTGTGCCCCTGCCACTTCATTCCTGTGGGAATGTGGGTTGTGCATTATTGTGGAAGAGCATGGAAAGCTCCCACCTGTGCCTGACTGCCAGGCAGCTTGCACTGCACTGTGTAGCCATGCTTGACAGTGCTGTACAGGCACCCAGCCGCCTCTCAGGTGATTGCTAAATTTGTTCCGTGTTGGCTGCATGCCTAACACAAACTTCTGATCCATGAAAGTGCTAAGCATGCGTGCCCACAGTTGCAATGAAGGGGAAGTTTGATTAGTGCTATTAATGTCCAAAGTATTCTGACTCAAAGTATCTTCAATACAGTTACCTGAAGTTAAGTGAAATCTCTGTCTTCAGTCTGACTATCACGTCAGGGAGGGTACAGTGGCTTTCTGACCAGAAGTTTGTTTGACATGCATAGTTGTTAAAATGATCAATGTTTAAGGCAAACCTTGAGGAAAACTATTAATTATAACTAATATTAGTTATGAATAAGGTTCAAGGCTGCAAGCTGGGTAATGGTCAAACATGGCATAGTTCCTTACAGGAAGAACATTATTCTTTCTGTACACAGGCAAATTAATTGTGGAGGGTTTTTAAAAGCAATCAGAAGTTTTATGTTGCAACATTAAAATTCTTTAATTATAGTTTATTAGAAGTTACATGTACGTGTAGACTGCAGGTGCTAGATACAGGCATGTGTGTACATGTACAGGCACTTTCTGTATGTTTTCCCTGAGCACATTTCTCACTAAGAAATACTGAGGTTCAAAATACTAGGTTCAAAAAAAGACGTAGAAATATTCCCTAGAGACAAGTCTTTTAATTTGGCAGAATGTGTGTGGTCAGTGCATTTATGTCCTCTTTGAGCTGAATTAGAATTCCATTTAAATGTTCTTGAGGTTTTTATGAATATATGATATGGCTCATAGAATTATCAATTATTCAACCTATTGTTACACAGTAGAACTGAGAAGAGGCAGTCTTGTGTTGGTAAAGGATGATCTTGTCTCTGACCTTCACTGTTTGGAATGCTGAACCAGTGCATTGAGCGATTTCTTTCTTATTTAAGAACGGGAAGAATAACAAGAATGAGAGTCACATGGTGATGCTTTATCCCCACACTGGAAAATCGGATATTGGAGTAATATGTTCAAATAGGTGCATATAAAAACATGAACTGAACAAGGGTGAGTGAAGTAGCACTATTAGTGATTTACATATTTAATCAAACGATTTAGTATTTTACCCCATCAGTAAGAATATATTATCTGTAATTCCTGGAGAAAACTGACAGAGGGAAAATCAATCCTCTGATTACTGAAGTTTAAATCTGGTAATTGTAAATTTGGCTCTTGCAGGCAAAAACCACAATTTTTATAAATTCTAACTGGTAACAATTGTATGGTTATATGAATAACAATTTCTGTAGTAGAAATCATAGACATACCTGTCTAGGTAATGGTTAAATGAATTCTTAAGAACTGTAATAGTAATAATCTTGAAAAATATTAGTTTAAAAAATTGTTTACAACAATAATGTTGGCACAGTTTTGTGGATGTAGAATTTTGCAGTGTTTTTATTATCAATTCATTAATGTCTTCTCTTAGCAGCTGCTTTTTATCTGATGATCAAAATGGTGAGCAGGTACAGTTAATGAATCTTCAGACATTTCCATTGTATTTGATCAATATTTTTTTTTTAAATCTTTCTATAACTTACTTGTTTTCTTTGTTATTTTCTTGACCACCACTGCAAATAGCTGGTACTCGTGTTCTCTGGTTGAACAATCTCTCTTGGTTTGGCTGATCTTTTGACATCTCCTAACTTAACTGGTTTTGCTATAATATTTTTTACTGTGCTGTATTCTATATGCTGTCACAGTATCCTATTACTCTAAAAGGAATACAGAGACAGATCTAAATTAGTCTCCTTTCACAAGAATTTATAATCTAAAGTGAAAAAGTAACAGGTGAATGCAACAACTGAAATACAAGGAATCGGTGTTTATTGGTGTAAGTACAAAGCAGCCTCCAGCCACTGAGGAAGGGCTACATCTTAGTAGAGACCGAGATCCTATAGATGTAGAAACAGCTGAGTGGAGACAGTCCCTCTCTAAAGGTGACAAAGGAGGGCAAGAGAAAGCAGAATTCACAAAAGTGGAATGATCTGTCGAAAATCAATGGCAGAGGCAGGTATAGAAGCCACGTGGTAATGCCCTATTACAGGGGATAATCTACTATACCATATGGTACCTGGCCTAAAGAAGCCTCACAGCATTTAAGACTGCTTAAAAAAATAGTTCAGTTCTGTCCTTGAAATGTCACTGAAAAGTTAAAATTACAAGCAAATGGTTAGAATTCATAAAACTAAGCAAGTTCAGTGCTGATTCTTTTAGGCATGTGAGTAGATTTGATTGACATGGGAAGCCATGAGAATGGCTGTAAGTTTAATAGGTTAAATAGCGCACCCATTTCATGAAATTCTTTCCACAAACAGACCTTAAGTTGCAGTAAATGAGGAAAATAAATATTCTTTGTTTTCCTGATCTTTTTGCTTAGTGGATCATTGGCCCTCATCTGAGAAGATGGGGCATTTTCCCATGAGTGGCTTTCAGCAACAGGATTTGATAACTACGGGTCAAGGGCCTGATAGTCTCTCTCCCACTGTATGGGCATATTGAATTTCCCTTTCAATGCCTGATTTTTATTTTTTTTTTCAAGGTCCTCAAGTTTTCAGATTTCCAGCTTCATGATCAGAACCAAGAGTGCTAGAACAGTCTACCTTTGGAATTAAAATTGCCGGATAACTGACTATCAGTAATAGAAATCTTTGCAATATATTTTAATAAAATGCATTGACAATTTAACATAATTTCAAGTTACAGTTGCGTGAAAAGCATGTGGAAAGAGCTATTATATTTTTCCCTTCATGTTCTTAAGTGTGTTTTGAGTTGCTTTGTAGATTCACCTTTACCTTTGAGTCATTTGTCAGCCCCTCAGATATCAGGCAGTAACATTCAAGTTTCTTGTGTGCTTACTTGTTCTCTTTCCAGCTGTTTCTATCAAATACTGTAATTTTTTCCCACTTGAAAAATAATTTTCTTCCCTCATTTCTGTGAAGACTGAGCCCTTTTCTATGCCTTGTCTATAATTGTTCCTATACCACTCTGCGTAACCTTTGTGAGTTTTAATGTTATACTATTTCTGACTTGCTCTAGGGTCAGTAAAGAATGAGCTCAGTCATAGAAATCTTAAATGTACTGGTGGATAATTAAGAATTGAGAGGGCAAGAGAAAGATAAGCATCCAATCTTTAGAAATTAAGCAAATCTCTAGAACTTTTGAAATTCAGTTAGCAGGTACAGGTATTTATTGCAGGTAATATTAACAGTTCTTAATTACATGAGTTTAACTGTGGTCTCAGTTACAATTGTTAGTATTTTTTTCTTTGGCTGTTGTTATTAGGAAGAACTGTAGCTTTTTTTATATGTGGCATTGAGGCTCGTTGAACTTCATTAGGGATGAAACCATCTGACAGTACAGTGCACGTACTAGTGGTATAAACAGTAGAAGTTGCATTATTTTGATGTGTATCATACGGAGAAGGGGAGTGAAGCTTTTTGAAATTAAAATAGGTGATTGTGCCCCTTGGGAAAGGGCAAAATACAGTATTAGCAAAACATGCAAATGAAAGCTTGCAAAGCTGATTATGCTGTTTTTCATAAGGAGTTTTCCTTTGTTTTGAGAGCACATAGTATTGCTGCTGCTAAATATCTTCTTTACTGTAAACAGTTAAGTCCCCAATGGGACTACAGTTATGCAAAGCAATGCTAAGACTCTCCAGAAATGGAAAAATGTGATGATGTAAACAGCATGGTATAAGGCAGGCTTTATAGCAGGGAGGGAAGGTAGAAGTTTATATCATTTTACTTGCTTTGAAGCCTGTAAATGCCAAGGCATTTAGGTATCGAGGTATCAAAGTCTTAATATCAACAGAAGCTGAAAGAACTTACTCTTCCAAAATGCATCTGTGACTCTTGATGAGTCTTACTGGTTTGTATTTAAGTACAATGCCACTTCACTGTTCCTTGATCTTTCTGTCACTAAAGCCTGGTATATGTCAGTATGAAAATTGAAAGGCTACAGGTAGTTGCTTGGGCAGCAGGACTGAAGAAACCTTGAGTCTCTTCCGA
>NW_010393972.1:14226-15288 GCF_000710305.1 Buceros rhinoceros silvestris
TTCCGATCAAGAGTCAATAAATCTGCTCTAGCTTTTGCTTCACAAATATGCTGCTTAATCTGAACTGAAATCTTCTGGTCATTTCCCGTTTTATTGCTCTTTGGTTCATGCCACTGAGCATTCACAGGGTAGATCTGCACCGGCAAACCTAAACTGGAAGATGGTCTCAAGGAAGGTGCCTGACATTTTTCATCTGCTGAGAGGCACCTGGTCTGCAGGGCCAGAGTTGAGGTGATTTCAAGTGAACCCCCCTGCAGATGTCAGGCTTCAACACATACTCTTTTGCTGTAGAGAGTCGCTTCTACTTGCTAATATTGACACACCCTTTGGAACTGAATCTCACTGAGGCTGTTCTGTGAGTTTAAACAGTTTTAGTCATCAGGGAATCCATGCGGAGCTTAATGTGAATGCTTTCCTAATGGGAAAAGCTTGGGTTCAAGTCCACCCCTTTTCAGACAGCAGATTGCCTGCTGTCTAACAAGGCAAGTTAAATTGGAGAGGGAAGCAGTTTAGTGGCTAGGATCATAAGGCATTTGCATTTATCCACTCATAGCTCCTAACTCTTCCTTTCTGCACAAATTCACTTATATCTAATAATGCTACGGTACATTGCCCATTTGGCTTTGGTAAGGGCCATGATCTCTACGGGAATTCCTCACAGAACTTGTAAGCCTTTGATGTTATTGAGAACTCTGCATCTCTGTCAAACAGCTGAAATTGGCTAAGAGTTTTAAATATTTAGTAGGGGTACCAAAGGTTTCCCTGTGTTATCACATCAAACTTCTATCTTAGGAAATAATAAGTATTAAAATATTCCAGTTAATAGCTTTTATTTTTTAAGTTATAGATATTCTTTTTGTCCTTATAAGCACGTTACAAAAAGTTCAAAACCAAATCCTGCTGCTTCAGCATGCTTACTAAGAATATATTAAGGATTCTTGTATCAATCTATGCACTGGTCTGACTGTTAGCTAGATGTAACATCAGGGAATCATATTTTATTTAATACAAAACCAATAAAAGGAAACAGAAAAGGATTTTTCTTTCATGAATGAACACTCT
>NW_010393972.1:15495-38726 GCF_000710305.1 Buceros rhinoceros silvestris
GGAATGCACTGCTTGTCATACTGTATAAATGTGGAAAATTTGACAATACTTGAATTATTCACATGACCAGCAATTTGCAAAGTCTGGAAATGAGTGATGAAACTAAAACTCGCTTGTGTTCCTAATGTCTTTGGTAGTTACTGAGGGCTAATGAACCCAAATACCTCATATGATGTATTTTAAACAGGAACATAGTTCTAGTGATATTTGTGCTTCATGTCTTGAGAAAGGTGGAGAAATTGATGGATATTCTGGGAATACGTAGATCTTCTGGGAAATGAAAATGCGAGGTAAAATTTTAAAGAATGTCCAAAAGATTGACAGTATGCTAAATTCTGGCTACCAATGCTAAATACAGTATTTATTAAAAGATAGATACTTCATCATGGTGAAATGATTGGCAGTTCCTAATCAGGCTCCTTTTCTGTCACTGTTTTCTACATTTCCAGAGAGTGCTCTAGAAAGCTAGTGTATTGTGAGTGCCACATAGTTCCCTGTTCCACGAGGGAGAAAATTGGGCAGGTTGTGTATACCAGAGTACTAAAGGTGCCCAAAGAACACCACTATCTTCTAGGGTTCCAGATGCTGAAATCTCTTCCCAAGCATCCGTGCGTGATCAGAACTGCCTTGCTACCCATCCCAGTCTGAACACCCAGAGCTCCTGTAAGACAACAGCACAGGAATAAGCCAAAAGCAGATGACAAAAATAACCACCACTAAGGCCAGAAAACTACAATTTTATGTTATTAAATACCCTTCTGGGGAAGGGTAAGAAATGTGGATTGCAGTCAGCAGTTAATGGGACTTTTCTTTTTTTCTTTACATTTCAGCAATAAAAATAATGAAAAAACATCACAAATACCGCAGGCATGACTGGAATTACTAATAAAATTTCGTGTACTGGTAGCGCTTTAAGGAGATGCAGAATATAAAAGCAGTTTGTTCTCCTCCTTCCTTTTGCAGCTGTAAAAATAACCAGTAAAATGCACAGAACGTTGTCAGCCTTGAGCAGCTTTCTTGGTATCCTCTTATACTTGCAGTTACATTTTAGGAAAATGATACTGAAGTGTCTGAGAGGTATTTTGAGATGACTGCAAGTACCTATTTAGAACTAAGGGCAGAAGTTTTTCAGTACATAGCTAGTCAAAAGAACATATAATGATAAAAATCACTATACAACAGGAGAAATTTTAAGCGTCAAGGTTTTTCTCTAGAGAGACTTGCTTTTAAGTTGATACCAATTTAAATACAAGTGTTTGGGGTTTTTGTTTGTTTGTTTTTTCTGATGCCACATGCAGTAACAAAGATGACTGTAAGAAGCCTTCAGTTTAGAAACATGTCATCTTTGCTTTTCTCTCTCATCAGGTACTTAGTCGATTTTCTCAGTTTCGTGAACAGAGGTAATAGAGGAGATACTACTAGTTTCTCTTAATCTTACATTTATAGCATTCTCAGAAAAATTACATTAGGAAAAGAGTCTGTGCCACGTTTTTCGCATTCACTTGTCAAGTTCAGTCTCTTAAGTTTGGCCACAGCACTCCTGGTAAGAGTGTTCCAGACCTTAATGACTGTAACGAATAAAAGCTACCTTTTATATTTAAGATAAATGAAATTATTAATAGTAGTTCTTGTGCCAACAGTGTTCCTTTACTTCCTCCAGTTATGTCCAGCCCTTGATGTGTTTATAGAGAATAATCAGCCATAGACTCCAGTCATGGATTTTCCTGTACCTGATGCTCTTTGAACTCTTGCTCATGGGAGCTAGAACAGCTTGTGATTTTTCAAGACAAGACTTTACCAGTGCCTTGAATAACAATGATAGTATTGTATTTGCTAGGGGAAGTAGGCTTATATGTCTAAAATGCCATAAGTTAGATATCCACCTAAGTTAGTTTGTTGTATGGTGTATGGTGGCGGTTCGAATATCTTTAAGTTTTTGTTCTTAATTACAACTTGGCAAACATAGCAAAAATCATAAATCCAGCTTCCATGTCTGTTCTGCTGCCTTACTACACTGCTAAGAAATCACCTGTTTTCCACTAGAATATCACTCATAACCAACATTTCTCAACAGCTGTAGCAGGGTAGTTACCCACCCCTTTCTACCTCTGAAAGAATCTCTGCAAACACATACCTCTCCTCAGCTTCTCCCAGTCAGTTAAACTAGCTCACACTCTTTGCAGCCTAGACATGTCTCCTAGCATTTTGTATCTCCGCAGATGACCCCCTAAACGGAGCTTTCGTATGTACCGATTTCCCTGATCATGCACTTACTGCTATTAACTACGATACACCTATCTACTGCATTCCAGTAGAAGTTTGTGGCCATCACCTGCCATGTTTAAACTGACTGAATAAACAGTCCTTGGAGTAAGATCACCAACTGATTTGGCTCCTATATTTTGCAGATATTTTCTCAAGTAGATTACTCTCTCTAGCTCAAACTGTGAAACTGCCAGACATCAATGCAAGTCTGACTCTCCTCACAGAAATCTGGAAAGCTTCTGTCCTCTCCAAATAACTGGGCACCTCTGCGTGCCTAAGACAATGAAAATCTATCTTTTTCCAGACAGATCACACACACACACACCTATCCTGCTGTTGATCCATCTGCACTCTGTATTGTGAGCCAATTGCTTCTCTCACTGAAGGTTATTGGAGTAGAATTCATTGCAAAGGATGGTAACTATAAAGAGTAAATGCTAGAATTAGCTTTAATATAAATGTTGTATCAGAAAATTACATTTTAAACCTACATTTTATAAGATATTTTGTGAAATGACAAGGGGTAAATAACTGGTGACTTAAAATCTGTTAAAGGAAGTCTGTTAACACTGTCTTGTTGATCTCTGTCATCTTATAAAAGTTGTCTTGAATACTTTGGGGGAAAATATTTAGTTGGTTCAAGTCAATCAAACTTACGATTCACCCTACAGAACTCAGCCCCAAGAATGCCTGTAATATAACTGTAGGAGCTGCTGTTGGTGGGGAAGGAGATTGTGATAATAAATACTCTGAGTATATATTAAGTAGAATAGGTCAGAATCTCTTCAGACACAATCTATGTGGAAACAGCAATAGAGACTGTATGCTCTGATTCAAAACATACCAGATAAGGTAATTTACTGCCTTGTTCTTCAAGAGCCTTTCAAAACCTGTGTAAGCAAGCAGGCAGCTAGCATTCTCAGTTTTCCCCCTGGTCAGCTATGCAGTTAGCAAGCCTGGAATTTCAAAGAGGTCTAGACTCCATGGCTACAGAGCAGGAGGCAGAAAGACCCCGGAAGTTACCATGCGTTTCAACGCTTTTGATCTGATACTCCTATGTGGCATTTAAGAATTTGCAATATATTACTAATAAAGCTGTAATAATAATTTCTGGAGTTTCTATGTGTGCTTAAAAAAAAAAAAGAAAACTTCTTTCCCTTACCTCCCAGTTCTTTCCATAATTTTACATGGAAAGTATATTCTAATGCTAATTCTTACTTCTGATGGTGTCTAATGGACTCTATCCTTAGGTAGTTATGGATTATGGGTATTCACAGTAATTAACTTAATTCTTCAAAGTGCAGGCAGATGATAGCATGTTACTACTCACTTAGACTTTGATTCACAAAGCACTTGCTTAGCTGATATTTGGTTGGATTTTATTGCTCCTACCTTATGGCTGTAGGTACTCCTACGTCTGATCAATAATGGAATTAAATCTCTAAAGTACAGACATGTGTCATGTATTCATGAATAAACTGAGGGCGGAGAAACCTTTCTTGACTTCTCACTAACCCTTTTTATAGTGCCATATAAATGTGGAACAGAAGGGGTGACAGAATGGCTCCCTGAAGCACCCCACACTTCAGAATTTATCAGGAAAAGCGATCACAACTAGCTATCAGGGTCTTGGAGAAAATAGAGCAGGTGTCAATGAGATTCCCACACGTCTTTTCAGTATCCTCTCTCAATGCAAAGTATTGCTGACCTGAGGTAATCTTCGTAGTGTTATCAAGAAGTATAGAGAGTTATCAAGAAAGAACCCAGCAATGTATGTTATTACGCATTTAGTGAAACTGCAGCGATGGTAACTGCAGCCATGTTCAACCCAGTAAAGCCATTTTTGTGCATTGATGCAGTCATTCATTGCCTACTGCCTTACCTCTGCCAAAGGAAGTCAGCTATAGAAGAGTGCTGTAACAATTAATCCTGGATCTCCCTCTGCAGAAGTTAGGCATGCTACTGTGGTTAAACTTAGTGTTCTTCTACCTCAACAGCAAAGATCAGGTGGCTGAACAGCAGCCTCTGATTTTGCAAACTCATGCGTTCCAGTCGCACTTTGTGTCTGCACGATAATTACTGGCATTCCTTCCCTCTCAGCACGAGCTGTCTAAGAACTGAGTGTCTTAGCTGATCACTGGGCATCCTTTTTGGCAGTGAAGAGAGGCTGGTGCTTCCAATGGAACATTCATCTCGCCTCTTTCAGGGCCTATACAGCTGCTGACAAACCCATTCACAAAGAGCAATTTTCAGAAGCGGGAATAGACGTACAAAGAAAAAAATCCCTTTGCTCCCCCCTTCCCTCCCCCTCAACTTTCTTGAAGTAAGGATATTAAAGACTGCTTGAAACAGTGCTGAGTAGCTTCAAGCACATAGCTGTTAAGTTCATTGCATTTGTTTGGATACTACTGCCAGTATCATTAAGTATTTGAATGCTTCCTGCACTTCCTAGAAGCAGAAAATTCCAAATAATTTTAGTATTAAACAAAAGGCCTGCTGAAATGAAAGTAAATGAAATGAAAGTTTGCATGAGTGTGACTTATATTGCCTTATTTACATGCATACTTTTCAGGTATGCAAGACTAACGTGCTGTTCAGCAAAATTAATTTAAATGTGGGAGTGTTAGTGATTTGTGTACAAGCTTTCCCTGAGTGTCAGCGGTGCAGCATAAGCTGTTCAGATAAGAAAAGTCTTAGGAGGACAAAGCTCTAGTGCTAAAACAGAGTGGTGTCTGTTAAAACTTGGGTAAGAGTTCAGCACGCTTTATGTAAATATATCAAAGCCACCTGCTAGAAATCATTTTAGCTCTGCAGTGTTCCAAGAGTTATGTACTTGTTGGGTCTGAAAATAAATACCATGTTGCATTTCATAGCTTGCGTGCAGTACCATCAATGATTCAGTTCCAAGCTAAAAGAAGGCTTAAAAATGGTGCCTTCTCTAGCAGCCTAAAAACACTGTTGGAATTTGAGACTTTAAAAATATTCTATAGCTGTTACAGAAATGCAAAATTTAAGTCAAACACAATTTATCAAAAAAATAATAAAATCAAATTTGCCTTATTTTTTTAAAAGATCTCATAGAAATTCTCAGAGGTTGTTTGCTGATAGCTGCAGTATAAAAAAAATGTAAAAAAACTTTCTTCACTGCCACAAATCTACTTACACAGTTCTCAAGAAGTTTAACCTGCATCTTTTTTGTCACAAAACTGCTGAATAATGGCAGAGTACTTCAGGTAGTTTCTGAAAAACAGTGAGTTTTTTAAGCAGTGGAGAATCTGGCCTCGTTATGAATAGAAGAGGATAGAGCAATATACATGTTACCTTAGAAGTACAGTTCATTCGGGGTTCCTGTTGACTTGTAATTCTGTTTTGATATTTTTGTTTGTTTGTTTGTTAGTATCTTGAGTGTCCCCTTATGAAAAGAGTCTCTCATGGATACTTGCAACTTACTCCAATGTAGTTGGGCAGTTTAAATTTTTAATTTATTTTTTGAAACTCTATTACTTTGAAAATTCTGATTTTTCCCTATGTTTTGTCCTGAATTTGATGTGGGAACAGTGCAGAGGGAGAATTACTTTTATTAGCCCTCGGTCTTTTGGCCTCCAGCGTGTCTGCCTCTCAGTGAAGTAAATTATAGTGGGCAGCACACATGGAACTGTGCAGCTGAGATTGGCCAGTATGCAGAATGCCATTGGAAACCTTTGTATTTATCTCGTTCTCTCTAAAAGAGCATGAACAGAAGAGGTATTAAAGCTCCTGATCCTGAGATAAAGCTGTCATATAAACTGGCAGTAGATGGAAAAGGTTGTCCCGTTTGTCCTGTGACATCCTATCAGTAGGTTAAAGGTGCCCGTTGATGTAGGATGACACGTTTTTTCTACAGCTGTAGTTTGGTTTTGTGGGGTTTTACTATTTGTTTGTTTGTCAGTACTGTATAGAGTTGGGATATCTAAATAAAAAGATTTGACCTTTCCGTGCATTTTGCGTTATTTTGGTGCAAATTAATAACTTTTAAAAGCACACAGATGTACAGTGACTTGATTCCCTACCTGTTGACTCGGTTGGGAGTTTTGACACGGATTCCTGAGGCTGCCAAGACACGGGGCCTGACTGTGTGCATAGCTCCTGCTTATAGACCATTGAGAAAGACCTGGTAACTTTGGCAGCTTAAGAAGTACTCAGAGACACCTGCTCTTTATATCTTTCAGTTTGCACCAAGGAGTGAATAAAGCTTATAAGCAGCCTTTAAAAATATTTCTTCAGTCCTAATGGGAGTAATTTTTAGTTTATTGTTTCAAGACCAAAAGTCAATCACTAGTTTTTTATCCCCAGAGCAAATGTTTACAGCAGGGATACTAAACACTTGAAAATAGACTAGCTTATAATGGAAGTGACCGCTCATCTTTAACTTTGGAAGGACAAGCAGTACCAAGTTAATTAAAGCGGTGTTAAAATTGGACTGTCATTTGTACCACAGTGATCCTCCACCCCTCTGAGAAGTCCTGCTGCCATTTTGTACCACATGTTCTTGTCTTGTGCAAATTAATAGATCATTTTATTTTCCACAGGAAATCTGAAGACTTTTATAGCAAATCCTCCAGGGTCAAAATGAACACAGGTATGCTGATTCTGTGAGATTTTTCTTTACTCTTACATGTCTATTAGTAAGCGGAGAAGGTCCCAAGTTTTATCTACGTTTTCATGAACAGATTGTACTTTAGTTGGTGCTGAACTCAAATTAAGCAAGATATTTTAATAGTATCTCTGCTTATGTGCATTTGTATTCCATATATAAAAATTACATACATATTTTTCTATGTATGGATATATATGGATGTGTGAAATCTACATGCATGTTTAGCTTTCCATACTTAAGTTATAAGTATCAGTTTTGTATGTTTTATGTAAAATTATGTAGTATGAGGACTACATCTCTGGAAAACAGCTATTACAGCTATAGCAGCTATGGAAAAGTGGTGTTAAATCATCACATTTTCCTAAGAAAATGCACATGCTTTAAAAATACTCTTTTTTTTCATTCTCTACTGTCATTAAATTAAGGGGCATGTAAATACTACCCTGTGTTATTAGCTATGCTTGCACAGTCAGATGAGGATAGCTCTTTTGTACTTACAGGGATTTGTATTTTCTCTCAATTCGTGGATAGATGTATTGACCAAATGAAGTACTCCGCAGGAAGTTATTGTTGTGATCTGTGATGACATACTAGTATTGCTCTCGCATTATTGAAGTCAATAGATAGCGCTGCTGGTTTTGCTGGAAGTGGGAAATAGGCCTCGTAAAACCTGGCTGGTGAAATCCTGGCCTCACTCATGCCAGGTATAAGTTTTCAATTGCAGTCAGCTCTTTATAGTCCGTAGGTGACCTGTCTGGTTTGCTGATTCACTGTGGTGCAAGGGTAGACGTATCTGTCCTTTCCAAAACAGCTGGGTTTATCTTTGACTGTAGTGCTGCACCGTGACAACTGACACTGCGACTTCAAATGAGCAAAATGTGTTATGTGGGACCTGAGGACCTAAACTACCTTGGAAGCCAGTTTAGGTGTTTCAGTAGCGTGCTCTAAATCAAAGGGATTCACTTTTCCATGGTGTAGGTTGGACATTATCTAGACTATAATCAGGTTTCTTGACTTCCAGGCAATGACTGGAACTCAGAAGGACCGGGTTCTTTGATAGATTTTTTGATTCAAAATAAAAATACATTGGCCCACTTGAAACCACTGCCTTTATAAATATAATAAGCAGGAGAAAGGAAATTTCTTGGTTGAGTTTGTGTGTTTTTTTCCCAAAGTTTTGGTTGTTCTTAATCTTTTTACAGATGTTAACCAGGGTGTATTTCTCATTTAAGGAAATACAAAATTTGTCCTATGCTCTTGCATTTTCAGTGAAAGTATCTTTCCTAAACGCTGTCAGTCTGTGTAATTAAGGTAGTACTGAAATGCTGCTTACTTCATCGAACTGTAATTTCAGAAGTAACTCAGCTAATCATATGTTAGACTATGATTACATTGTGCATTGTAATCATATGAATTAAAATCATATGATAGGTATCACTTTATATCTTCAACTTTGAAAAATGTGTAAACTGCCAGTTTATGTTACTTCAGTTCTGAAGTATGACTTTGTTCTATGCTGTACTCAGATTTTTCATGTAAACTAGAAATTCTCAAGAGACATAGTCGTAAGATTTAAGTAATCTTTATGGCTGAATGACTTCTGTTGGGGATTGGGAGTCTTCTGATTGCACAGGAGGCTTGAAAACAGACTTAAAAGACCTGACCGTGCCTGAAGTCCTTTCCAGTTACTTAAGGATGTCATGACTGCAAGCTGACACAGTGCGCTTACACAGTGAAAACATTTTTCTTTTTAGGTATGCTTGATACTAAAGCACATGGTACCAAAAGGAGGTGATGGCAAAAAATGTGGTATTTCCTATCAGTTCTATTGATGTAGATAATTTTCTGACTGTAAAAAAAAAAAAATCCAGTTAGTAGGGTGTAAAGGTGAACATCTTGCACCAACGTGTTGATAAAGTATCACTTTATTTGAGGAAGAAAGTGCCTCAGGTGGAAGCTGCTCTGCATGCAGTTCTGGTCTACTTGTTTCTTTTTTTTTTTTTTTCACTATGTTGCCTTTGAACATAAAACAAGTGCTGTAACACTCTTTTTTTCCCCATTTTACTACTTTGTAACAGGAATTTGTGCATGGCATGATCAGAGGTTATCAGATACTGTTGATTTGCCACTAGGGGTTTGGTTTTTTTTTTAAATATGCATTTCATTAATTACTCCTGCAGATGAATGAGCACTCTAGTTTGATGCCAGTAACTGCTGAAGTGGCAAAACTAGCGATATGCAGCTTTAAAAATAAAAAGTAAATCTAGTGCTTAGAGTGAGCTCCTCTAATCCTGTGTTCCCTGTGGCTGCAGGCTTGGCAGTCTGTCTCAGCGAACCCTGAGGAAGGTATTTTTGTCTACAGAGAGAGAAAATGTTTTGAAGAGCATATCCCTACCATATATGGGAGGGATTTTTTAGCATTTGATGGTAATTCTGTACCACATGTTAGGAAGGAATATTAAACAGCATAAGGCAGTGAAATATGTTCGCAAAAGCAAAGAAATAGATCAAAGATATGGGGGAGGCGTTCAGAAGTAGCAAAGGTGCATTGGCTTGTAGTTCCTTTTGGTGTCCAAATGCTGTCATACTTTAAAAATAGTAGTCTAATAGAATGTGTGACTTTTTAAAGCCAGACTTAGAAATCATCAACAGAATAATATTTAAAACTATATAGAGATGTTTCCATCAACAAGTCTTTACATACATACTTTACAGTACGTAACTTTAACATACTTTACAGATCTGACGAACATCAATAACTTGGTGTGACATTTTGAGAAACTAAATCACAGAAAACCTGAGCTGCCCATGAAGCCCACATCAGATGAGAACACAGGATAAATGTGCTTATTGTTCATATTACATATGTGTATGCATAGCTGATGTTGGAGGAGAGGTAATTTCATTGTGGAATAATGAATGGATAGAAGTTAATATGCTGGAACAGATTTCTTAGTGTTCATCCGTAAATGTTTTGGCTGAGTTTCACACAAATATTTCTTGACAAATGCATCTAATTTTAAGATTATTAAACAAGTCGGGTGTTTGCATTAGATAAAGCACATAAAGAGCAGCTAAGAGTGAAAAGTATGCAGTTCTGGAAAACTGCAAATATTTTGTGTTTGTTAAAATTATTAAAGGAAGTTATTACATAGACTAATCTCTTACATTTTGACTGGGAGAGAAGAGTAGAAATTCTTGGGTCCCTGCAGAGTTCCTGAGCAGGTAGACCACTAAAGCAAATCAGGTGTGATTGGGTGTTTCAGGCATTCTACCAAAAAATGAATTATTATTTGTTGTAATTTAGCAGCATCAAAGAACCAAATAATAGTAGGTTCGCCTGTGTAGACAATGTTAGGTTATGTGATAAAAGCCCGTCTGCACACCCACAAAGGAGCTCAGAGAAAGAATGGCAGGAGGGGAAGCCCAAATAATAGTCTGTCCTACCAGGCTACTCCCAAGGCTATCACAGCAACCACCAGAGGCCCACCTCCACAAGCCTAGAGTGACACAGGCGGAGGCAGGAACCCAAATTAAGGACTCCCAAAGAATGAAGAGAGGGACAAGAGCCTTCTTTGTCCAGGTGCCTCCCAGAAATGTCATAGAAGAGCCTCAGCCCTGGGGTCCAGGCATGGAATGAACGACAAACTCTGTGGACTGCAAGATGGGGACCAGGAGTGCAAAGGCTCTCCCACTGTAAGAGAAGAGCAGGTTCACGACCACCTGAGGAACCTAAACATACAGAAGTCTATGGGACCTGATGAGGTTCATCCCAGAGTCCTGAGGAAATCGGTCCCAGAGGAATTGCCAAGCCACTCTTCATGATGCTTGAAAAGTCCTGGCAATCAGGTGACATCCCTGGTGACTCAAAAAAGGGAAACATTGTACTAGTTTTTAAAAAGGCTAGAACTCCTGACCTGTCAGCCACACCTCTGTGTCTGGGAAAGATCATGGAATACATCCTCCTAGATGGTCTGCTAAGGTACATAGAGGACAGGGAGCTGATTCGAGACAGTCAGCATGGCTTCACCAACGGCAAGTCACTACATCAGTGGACAGTGGAAGAGCTATGGATGTCATCTATCTGGACTTCCGTAAAGTCTTTGACATGGTCCTCCACAACATCCTTCTCTCTAAATTGAAGAAATAAGGATTTGATGGGTCGATTGTTAGATGGATGAGGAATTGGTTGGATGGTCACATCCAGAGGGTCATGGTCAATGGCTTGATGTCCAGATGGAGATCAGTGACAAGTGGTGTCCCTCAGGGGTGAGTGTTGTTTAATATCTTCATCAGTGACACAGACGGCAGGATGGAGTGCAGCCTCAGCAGGTTTGCAGATGACACCAAACTGAACGGTGCAATTGACATGCAAGAGGGATGGGATGTCATCCAGAGGGACCTGGACAAGCTGGAGAAGTGGGCCTGTGTGAACCTCATGAGGTTCAATAGGCCAAGTGCAAGGTCCTGCACCTGGGTTGGGGCAATCCTTGGGATCAATACAGGCTGGGGGATGATGATTGAGAGCAGCCCTGCAGAGAAGGTCTTGGGGGTACTAGTGGATGAAAAGCTTAACATGAGCCAGCGATGTGTGCTAGCAGCCCAGAAAGCCAACTGAATCCTGGGCTGCATCAAATGAAGCATGGCCAGCAGGTCAAGGCACCTCCCCTCTGCTCTGGTGAGACCTCACCTAGAAGTACTGTCTCCAGCTCTGGAAGTGGATGAAAAGCTTAACATGAGCCAGCGATGTGTGCTAGCAGCCCAGAAAGCCAACTGAATCCTGGGCTGCATCAAATGAAGCATGGCCAGCAGGTCAAGGCACCTCCCCTCTGCTCTGGTGAGACCTCACCTAGAAGTACTGTCTCCAGCTCTGGAGTTCTCAGCACATGAACTTGTTGGAGCAGCTCCAGAGGAGGGCCACAAAAATGATCAAAGGGCTGGAGCACCTCTGCTATGACAGGCTGAGAGAGTTGGGGTTGTCCAGCCTGGAGAAGAGGAGGCTTCAGGCTGACCTTGTTGTGGCTTTTCAGTACTTAAGGGAGCCTATAAGAAAGATGGGGACAGTTTTTTTAGTAAGGCCTATTGTGAGAGGACAAAGGGTAATGGTTTCAAACTAAACAAGGGGAGATTCAGACTAGATACAAGGAAGAAATTTTTTACAATGAGGGTGGAACAGGTTGTCCAGAGAGCTGGTAGATGCCCCATTCCTGGAAACATTCCAGGTCAAATTTGATGGGCCTCTGAGAAATCTGATCTAGTTGATGATGTTGCTCACTGTAGGGGGCTTGGACTAGGTGACCTTTGGAGGCCCTTTCCAACTTGAAACATTCTGTGATTCTATGTCTAAGCTCACATCCTCCAGCAACCTTGTACATGTATGCGTATATGAACCTCTATCCTGTTCAGCCGGAGAGGAGAGGGGGGTGAGACCATTGTGCTCCCTGTGTTAGCGTGAGTGCGCTGAGTGCTGTGATCTGTGTGGCCAGCCGTGGTGTATACACGTGCTCTTGTGCATGTGTCTGCTGGGAACACATCTCTAGACTCTCTGCTGGTTGGACCTGAGGACATGGAGAAGCGGCAGCTTTATCTGTTACGGACTGTTGCATCCAGTGTGCTCTATTTGCCTCAGAAGGTCAGAAAGCAAAGAGGGCGGAAGAATCCTAGTCTAAAGACTTCTAAACTTGAATTTGCTGTGCAGACAAAGGACAAAAATACACCGTTCCACAAATACAGTGGATAGGATAATGATCAGCAAGCATGTTTGGGTGCTATTTTTCTTTCTTTGGAGCAGTAAGAGCTTATTAAAAATTTT
Source organism: Buceros rhinoceros silvestris (assembly GCF_000710305.1). NCBI lineage: Eukaryota > Metazoa > Chordata > Aves > Bucerotiformes > Bucerotidae > Buceros > Buceros rhinoceros. The sequence continues at coordinate 28,209 of NW_010393972.1, forward strand.
CTGCCCCCTGGCTGCTCTCTCTCACCCTTCACAAGAGGTCACAATCCTTTCATCTTCAGTTTATGCCACTACTTTTACTGAAACAGTCTTTTAAAAAAAAATCACTCTGTGTTCCTGAACGAAAGAGGTAGTGTTTTGAATTGGCTTACATTTTTCTTTTTATATTGGCCCATATAAATTGTCAGATAGAGATACAGCTTACTTAATGTGATGCTGTCTGTAGTGGGAGCAGTTGTTGGGATTGTGGATTTAGGCAGAAGGGGTTAAAGTACTTAACTGTGGAGAGAAACAGAGCTAAGGGAGGGAGGGATTAAGAAGTAAAGGAAGGCCTGGAATGGAGAAAGACCAAAGAGAAAAAAATATAGGAAGGGAGTTGACAGAGAGACAGGAGCTGAATGGTGAGCTAAGGAGAGGAAGAGAGCATCCAGAGCCTCACCAAAGAGAGTCAGGATACATATGCAAATACACACATCTTCCTAGCTGGAGGGGAAGCCACCACCTCGCCTGTATTTTCCAGTCAGTGGTGGATCTTTCTTTTTCTCTCTTTAGCAGTAAGTCTGCATCATTGATCCTAGCATTAAGGAGTTCATCCCTACATGGCCTTTGCTCTGCAAAATACTGTTCAAAACATGGGCTCTCACTCCTGAAGAATTTGTCATGATGAAGGCACAGAGAATTGTGTGTGTATGTATACATACTTGCACACATTTGATTTTTTTATATATGCATGCATTTTGTAGAGATTGTTTTGAATATCCTCATTTGTTCTTTGAGTGACAGCTATGCAATATTAATTGCTTATAGTTTCCAAGTGCAGTGAGCAGATGGTTATTAATTCAGCCTCCCTTACCGGTGTTGCATTCTCTGTTCTCTAGACTTAGAGCTTCTTGCTGTTATTTGGACTTCAAGAATCTGGGTGAATATAGTTAGTATTTGCTGAAGCTATGAAAAAGGAATACAGGCTGGAGTAAGCCTCTTGAAATTCAACTGCGTAAGGCTGTGCTGATAAGAGAAGCAATTTGAAAACAGCGGCTTTTGAGGCTGCGTGCAGATTCTTCTGGTCCTCATTCAGATATGATGCCCTTGACTTAATGGGAGCCTGGCCTGAACAAAGATGGGAAGATGGAGTCCATCATGCATAAATATGTGCTTGCCCTCACACATTTGTATTTTATTAGAAATTCTGAACAACTCAATATGCGCGGTTATGTCTTAATTGAGTGCTCATTTGGCTCTTTTTTTTTGTGCTGGTACTGAGAACATTATTGCGGGTACAGACTTGTGTATGGGTTTCTATATACAGGGGTAAATGTTGTATGCATATTATGTGTATAGTCAGTAACAACATCTGGTTTAGCTATCTTGTATGAAGCCACGTGCACTCTAATAGGTCCACTAAATATAAAACTCTGACTCAGTTCAGTTACATTAAAGATTAATCTGAAGCAGAATTTCTTGACGTTACAATGATGAAATATTTGTAGTCAGTTTTCTCGTCATCGTCTTTTCCTCCCACTTCAGTTTCTCTATCCTGAAATTCAGGAAGGTAGCTCTTGAAAAAACACAAGTAAAGCATCACTGTATTTGAATAAAAGATGTGAAAGTGTAACAAAATAGCTTGCTTGTTAGCTTGTCTTAATCAAATGAAGTATGCTATCACAGTCTGCCAACATTCAGATAAGAACAGAACCTTAATACGATCACATCATCAAACCCCCTTGGAATCACTTCTGGTGTGTATTGGGGAGGGAATAAAAGAATAGAAAATGTGATTTTAATTACCATTGCCTTTCTACATTTGTGTAAGCAAACTAAAATGTGTGGATTTGGTAGCCATTATCTTTGTTTCACATGTGCAGCACCAATAATTAATTGTGGGTAATGTACTGCTTTCGATTGTTGCTGACAGAAATCATTGATATGGGCTTTTGCCTTCAGGCTTGGAATTGCCAATGAGTCTTTGGAACCGCTTACACCTGGGGCAGTGGCTCTGATGTTTGCTGATGTTAACAACTACTCAATGAATATCCTGCAAAACCTCTGGCCAGGGGGGTCTACTGGGGAGTATTAGAACGGGTAAAGAAATAGCAGGAGCTCGCTTCTCTTGTGCATGTAGGTTAAAGATGTTTCTATGGCTCAAATTACTGCTATCATAAAAAGTACTTTCTACAAATATTTGAGGATCTTCCTTAAGCACAATTTTATAAAAGTCCCTCTCATAAGACATAGATACAAAAACGATTAGGACCTGTCTCATAGCTGTGGGTCTTCTTGACTTCTGTGGGGCCCTGTATGAAATTTCTGTAATATCAAATATAAAAATTAATTATTATAGTGAAAAGCAGAAAATTATCCCAGTTAAATATAATCAGAATATTTATTTACTTGTTTTTATGACTATGATAGAGTTGCTAAAAAGCTAAGTTGTGGGAAAGCTATCTTCTAATAATAACAAATTATTTGTAAGACAGAATGACAGCTCAAAGTGAGAGAGGAGCAGAGAATAAGGAAAGAAAAGAGTCATGCAAGATCCAGAATAAAGCTTTTTTTCCATTCTTGGTTGTTCAGATTTAGATTTCTAGTCATTTCCTTGGGATGTTGTTGATTTCCAGACATGCTGTGTTTTTTTTTTTTTTTAATCTTCTATGAGATGAAAAAGAAGGGGAGGAGGGTGAACAAGGATATTGCACCAAAACAAAAAAAAAACTTATGCCAGCCTTAGTGATTTCTTTTCTTGAGCTTAAAGGATCCAAAAGACTGAACAAAAGCACTTTTTCAGCTGATCAAACATAAGCTTAATTTATGAATGGTGTCTTTCTAATGCATACAATGGAATTATTTTACAGTGCACGTTATTAATTACTGTTACTCTGGAATGCTTAATCCTTCATCTTGATTAGCTGGGGTTTTTTACTAACTAGCTATAATCAAAACAGTCTTTCAGGTAAGAGGCTGTATAGATTTCCTTATTTGATTAAGTATTAAATATTGCTTTCTTCACTTATTTTCTGTGAGGTGTATTGTTGTTTAAATCTTTTGAAATTTTACGTATTCTGCTAATCTGCAAGACTTGCAAATTTATACATTCCGGCAGCAGTTTCCTAACTGCGTGCTTATTTTCATGTGTGTTTGCCATATCTGTAGTACGTTGCATGTGCTTGCTCCCTTTGTCTGGGGTTGCTGTCTGTATTGTTTTGTGCTTCCAGATAGCGGTGGGTGTGCTCGCAAACGTGCCGCAATGTCTGTCACATTAACAGCTGTGAAGAGAGTTCAGAGTTCTCCAAACCTATTGGCCTCAGGTATAGCCACTAACCAGTGAGGTACTACTCCTGAATGGCTTTTCTATAGTGTTTTCCATTTCTGCAATGTTATTCTGGAAGGAGGAGAAGGGTAACCATATCTTCTATTCCATTGGCAGGTCTGTTACTTCTAAAGTGCTCTTTAGAAAGTGGCCTTAATTTCTCTCTGCCTGTGCTTAGTAGCCACTGAGAAAAAAAAAAATAGGAAGATTTAGAAAAAAATCAGTTATTTATAAATTAATTTTGCCTTTGATATATATTTTGGGTCTCATGTCCCCTGTTTCTTTCCAAGATAACATAGCATGCTAAGTAGGTTTTGTTTATTATAAACTATGTTTATTGCAACTTACTTTAAAAATTCTTCTCAAAGGAAAAGAATCTGCATGTTGTGATAAAACGATCATCAGAAGCCAGACTAACTTTAAAGAAAATCATATATCATGCATGTTTTCTAAAAATGTTTAAAACAATAAAAACATGCAGAATATTATCAGTAGACAGGCAGAACTCCTTCTTAACAGTACTCATGTCTGGTTTTGCATAACTAAATCTTAATGAGTGTCAGCTTCCCAGGTTCACTGGTGAATTAAGTACTTGTAGGTATAAATCTTGAGGGGTGTGTATTAATTCACACCAATCTGAACATGCGGTGTTCACATGAAACAAGTATCACAGGAAGCTGAATAAAGAATGAGCCAGAAAATAATTGCAAGATAGTACTTGTTTAGTAGATCTTTTCAAATATAAGACTAATGCCCAGGAGTAACAACTGTTCAAATTTATGAAGCAATTAAAACTTTGGTTGCTACTCCTTGTAAGGGTAGTGGAGGGGTTATTGGTATTACTGTGAGTATGTAGATGTGAGAAGACATTGGGTTCTTACTCCTTAGCAACCTTCTAACAAATCCTTATCATTGGAGCATGGATTACAAGCATCATAATGTCTTCCTTTGTTGCACTTAAAATTAGTGATAAGGAGTGCCCTTAGTACTATAATTCTTGTACATTAAAAATATTTTTATTTACAGATGTCTTAATTTTAGTTTCTTTAGGAGAAAAAACACTAATATATCTACAAGTAATCCAAAGAACTACCAGAATTTCAAATCTGTCCTGTGCTGGCAGTATGTATGTATCAGTTTCTGTGTTTTGCTTTGAAGTGATGAAGAAAGCATCACACATTCTGGTGTGAAGGGGGAGAGAAAATCCTGACAGAATTTGTAGGCATCTTTCTTAGTTTTTAATGAAACCTTTCCATCTTGTCTGAAAGGAATATTTATTTTGATAACTAGTTTTTAGGTGGTAGTATATCACGATGTTTACTGGGATAAAACAAAGCAAAGATTTTTTTATTATTGGCCAGCTGAAGTAGGAGTGGTTAAATAACAGTAACTCCCAGCATGCTATAACCGTCTGTAGAACTTGTGCAATAAATGCTACATAGCTGCCTATGGTCTAATATTCTGAGGCGGGCTTCAGTAACTGAACAAAAAGACTTCTATATATTTACAAGTTATGTCATCAAGTTTTTATTTCTTACACAAATTAATATTGGATGTTTCTTTTTCAGGGTCTGATTCTCAGTCTCCAGATTCAGGTAAATAAAACATTTATGTATCGGTGTAATATCATGTTAGTGGATGAATTATAACAATCTTCCATTTATTTGATTTTATTACTCCATACATCCATATTCTTTAAGAAAAGCACCACTGAGACTGTAATAATAATTGCAAGTGGTTAAGACCTCAAATTTAGGTCTCACTTGAAAGCAGTGTTTCCTATAGCACAGTATATGTTGTCAGAAAATGAATTGTGTGGGAGAACACAGACTGCTAATTTGCCACCTCTAGCCTCAGCAGCACTTGCTGTTTCATTTTTAGTCCCTTGCTCAAGATTGCAAATTCTGCAATCTCCACCCCACTTAGCAACCTGCTCACATAATGTTTCCCTTTTCCCAGCCTCTTACAATATTTTGTCTTCAAATCTATAACTTGTTGAGGCAGGATAGTATCTCCCTCTATTTTTGGATGATGCCTTCCTTGAGGGCTTTTCAACTCTGAGGATAGAGACGAAACATGGTTGGTTGGAAAATCAAGGTGTCACTCAGGTTTGGAAATAAGATGGATGCATTATTGAAACAACCAGTCAGGTACTGTGGTGAAATCTGGTGAAATTGCCATGACCAACTAACTTTACATGAGCTGGGATGTTTTTGAAAATCCAACACAGCTGTGTTCGAGAACCTAATCTGTAAAAGTACTTCAGCCTGCTTTATACGGGGGCTGCAGCACCAACATCTCAGAAGGACTCCCAAGGTTAAAATCTGTAATCTGTGTAAATGTTGTGTAGAGATATCAAACTGCTCCTGCAGTATTGTCAATGCTTGAGTTCTCTAAATTTTAAAGATAGCTAATTTGTAAAGCAGCAGCTTTAGTCCTGTTCTTACAACCTCTATAGTGATAACAGCAGTAAGGTCAGTTGTTTAGTAGTTAAACTTTTCCACAAGCTGGTTAATAGCTGGGTTGCTATGATAATAGCAATATAAAGATCTTCTAATCACACAAAAAAAAAATTGTTTGATTCTTTTTTCCTCACAAAAGCTTGGAGATCTTTCAATGATGGAAGTAGAGAGACACTGAATGGAGATACTAGCAGTTCATCTCTTACAGCAAAAGGTTTTAGGAGCGTGCGGCCAAATCTACAGGATAAAAAATCACCAACTCAGGTAAAATTGAACACACCAAGTTTCATGCTTTGCCATTTGTGTGGGGGTTATTCTTGGGGGATAGCATATATAGGTGGGATACCTCCATGGAACATTGTCCTGATGTCTTCTAAACAGTGCAAGTCACCTGTCCTTATGGGTCATTACAAACTATGTTACTGCATAGATAAAGTATACTCCACCCAGGAGGTAATTAACCTCCAGGCTAATTACCAGAAATTGCTTTCAATGAGCAAGACAGCCAGCTAAATAGAAGTAGGTCATACACAAATAAAAGCTTTCTAGGAATATTCCCAGACTTCAAAGAGTATTTATTAATGTTTTCCTCTTCAGAGAAACGCATCAGTCATCAAAATAATATCTGAGGATAAAGGTTTATTAATTATAAAGTAGATAATGTTGCTGTCTATTTTGCAGAACAATGTAATTAGAAAACACTAAAAAAACCTTGGAAGCATATTTATCTGTCAAAGAGAGATCAACACACCAACATCAGTACTGACTGTCTCTGTTACTATTTTAATTCAAAGGTTTAGAGGCTCTGTGTGTTTTATATATGTGTGTTTACCTGTGAATAATAGCTTGCTATCTAAGATCATGGAGGTAATTTGGGAAATTACTTACATATCTGAACAATTTCACAATAATAATTCTTATTCATAGTAATAACGGGGTTTTTTAAAAGAAAATGGACTATTGTGGGCTCCCTTCTGATCACAGTTTACTCTGAGCAAATGGAACATCTGGCTTTCTAAACGCAAGCTGTACAGCCCTGCGCAACAAAAGGTGGTGGGAACCTGACCAGTTCAATTCTCCATTGAATTGAGCAATGCTGGGCTGAAGTCCCTTAGGTTTCTAGTTCCTTTATTTAAAGATAAAAGACAAACTGAGTTGTATCTCCTGCTAACATTTACTTTCTTTCTGTTTCTTCTTCAATGTTATTTTGCTGTGTGTGGATGCTTTTGGCAAATAAGGCACCTCTGCCACCCCCTAGAAAAGAAAGTTTTCGGAAAGCAAGATTAACTGATCACAAGAATGAAAGTAATCTCCAGGCAATAACAACTGGTCCAGCTAATCACCTTCCCACAGATACTGCCCATTACACTAACGAGGAGTCTGTCCAGAAGACAATGTCTTCTCAAATATCTAACACAAGTGTGTCCTATGCACAAAAAATCATTAAACCGCTGACCGCAATCTCTGGTGCAAGCACAAGCACAGTAGCTGGTATAAGTACTGCTTTCCATCAAGGCCAAAGGCAACAGTCTCAAAAACGTAAGATATCTACACTGAAATTAACCCGGACACGTGACCCAGCAAGTAGCATTCATTGTAATACACAGCAACAGCTCAAGCCTATTGAAGTGCCAGTATTTCCACAAAGGCTTGTCTCACCTGCCTGTAACCCTGTGCCTGAGGTACACACAGCATCTCTTTCCATTCAGATAGCTCCCATCCCTGACAATAAAGCAGAGCCTGAAATCCAAGAACATCCACCTAGTATTTCTCCAGACACTTCAAAGATGTCTTCAAAGGATTTGGGACAAAAGTCTACAGTTCTTCCTTCTTCACAGGCTGCAGAATGCCATGTGGTATATTTAATTTTTCCATCTTTTATTTTAGATCATTCATAAATCACTTAATAACCCTCTGTTTAGTTATACTTACATTATCAAAGTTAGATCTTGTGTTTTCTGGGTAAAACTACCTGTCACGTGGGTCAAAACAGAACTGAACAAAACCTGAAGTTTTTGGAAGGGTATTGCAAAAAAAAAAAAAAAAAAAAAAAAAAAAAAAAAACCTCCACAACATATTAACCCAGCTGAGCTGGAAGGTAGAATTCTGTATTCGTCTGTGAGCACTTTAGGGAGTGCAATTGCACGATAGGAAATCAGTGAACTGTCGGTGATGCATCTGCTTAAGTGGCTCGCCCTAGAGGGGATTGCATTAAAGCTGCAATGGGTGCTGAAGGGTCAAGTGTGGCTAGAAAAGGATTGGGTTGCGGCAGGGGTATTCTACAATTGTGGCTCCGCCAGCTTGCTAGGGCCACCAGAAAATACATGCTGTCAGTCAGCGCTTTCTGCAAGGCTAGTCACTACTGTCTTCTGTGTGTCCTGTGCAATTGTGCTTTTTGAAGAAATTGGGCTGATAAAATCTGTTGTCAACCACCATGAAGCATCACAAGGCTCTGAAATTTCAAGTCCCTCTGTTTCTGCTATAGCCAATGCCAGCTTAGATGAGAACTCATTAACTCTACTGATCTCGTCTAGGAGGAGTGGGAGTATCAAGCATGCAGTGTAGGACCAGAGAAGTCTGAGCAGGGTTTATTGACATTCAGAAAGTCAAATAAAATAATCCTGGGAGCAATAAAGCACCAGCAAATACATACTATGCAAAAGGAGAGCTCTAAGTAAGCTTTGTCATATCTACTCTGCTCTAACTAGTCATGTTAAGATTTTTCTATTTTAAAAGTTATTTATTCTAGTATATCTACCAGTATATTATACTTTGAAAGCCCTTCAGATGGAGGTAGGGGTTGCTTTAGGTCTAGGTGTATCTGTCTCAAAGCTTTGTCTCAGTGAGGATCTCATCGTGGCATATTTGTGTTCACCTAGTTCTGCTGAAATCAGTGGGGCTACGCTAAGTAAATAGGGCACAATCTTGCAAACTTAAAGTCAGTTGACAGCCCTGTTGTCAACATCTGCTCTCTCAGACTGTGGTTCCTTCACATTCATCCAGGTCTTTACTCTGGGAGCCACAAGTATCTGCTTTAGCTACAGGATAGTTTCACGAGTTGTAATATGTCAGTTTCCCCCTTCAACACCCAGGTAAAAATTCTGAGCAGAAAAAAAGCTTTGTGCAATTATACGGCAACAGTTTGCAATGCTCCTTTTGAATTCACTCGATTAACAAAAGGGAGCACAGATGAATTAACCATATTTGTCCTTCTCAAGATTAGAGACAAAACCTCCTATTAGGCTACATAAAATTTAGAGCATTTTGAGAAAAACAAGTTGCTTTACACTTGAGAAGAACCAGTTTGCTACTTAGTGATTTTTATCAAGCAGAATGAGTCAGTTCAAGCAAGAGCTGCAGTAAATAAATTATGTTAGAAACAGTAATGAAGGTTAGGCAAGAGCTTTCTCTGGTAGATAGGGTAGGTATGAAGATCATAGCAGGTAAGCTTACAAGCCTTTAAGATATGGACATCGAGGGATACGGTCAGACAGTAGAACAGGTGTAGTTGTGGCCATTACAACTTACGTGTCAATGTTTTCTTTTCACTTCAAAGTAGTTGTTCAGCCTGTTATGCATTATATATGCTCAGATAAATCAAAGCATCTCTCAGACAAAGTAGTTTCATCATAGCTGACACAGAGAAGGGGAAATACCTGTCTTTATGATCCAGAATAATACTCAAACTCCAATCAGAATTACTAAAAATTATTTATCTTCTAGCTACTGTTTGTTTTAGTATTTAAAAGTCAAAAAACATTTGCCTTTTTATTTTAGAATGTGCTTCAGTTTCACTGTGAGCTGACAAAAGTCAGAAAAGTAGCTGTGACTTGTTTGCTAATCCTACACTTTTCTGCCACCTTGGTTTCAGCGTGTGGAAAGAAAGATCAGAAATTTGGCCACTGGCTTTCTTTGAATAAAATGATAAAAATTTCAGTTGATCACAGGGATTGTTAAAGAATGTAATCCAGCTTTTCAAATTGCATCCATTTATAGATGTCTTGCCTGCAAGATTCAGCTGACATCCTCCCTGATATTCAACTTTGAATTAAATTCTAAACATTAATATGAAGAGATTTATCTGGCATCACAATCGAGTCATGGAGCCAGTGGGTACTGCTAGCTCTGTGTTAAAATACATACCTAAAACTAGAGTACAAATCAGCACGTGAGGTGGGGTAAAATTCTGCATCAGGTGAGGTCAGCCAAGATGCCACAGGCTACAGTTAGAAGTTAAAGGCTACAGCTATATGGCTGAAAAGATTGATTTTCTGACTCAGATCTCTGGTTGAAATTTTGGAACTGTTCTAACTAATCCCCAAAATTACGATCCCCTTTAGCACTACATCTCATGATATTTGCGAAGTTCACAATTTCTCTGAAATAGACAAATTAACTTTCAGTATACTATGCATGATAGTACTTTCGTTTTTAAAATTGTTTTAGATTTGCAAGTTCTACAGGACTTTGTACACCAGTTAGAATACCTTTGTATAGGTAGATCGTAGGTTGTTATGTTAAACTGTGCTGCTCTCAGACTGTAGATTAGGATTAGGCCCACAGCAACCTTCAAAGCTGCTGCACAAACTCTCAAAACTCAAATACATTTATAAAGGCGGTCTAAAACCAAACAACTCTCCCTCTGCATCTGGGTTTATGTATGTGGAGGAGGATGAGGTAAGATTGGCTGATCATCACTTCTTAAGAGGTGGTGAATGAGAAATACTGTGCATGTGTGGGAGTCTATGAGTGTAG
>NW_010393972.1:38808-42019 GCF_000710305.1 Buceros rhinoceros silvestris
GTAGGGAACATGTACAGTTATGTCACCATGGAAACCATGGAAAAATACAGACGAGAGACAGCTTGTATGGTCCACAACAATTCTGCAGTATTTTTTAATGTATCTGGTTATATCTGTGCTCCTATTTGCTCTTCATTTCAGAGTGTATCTGCTGAAACTTTAGGAGCAAGCAGGAGTGTGGTATGGCTCACTAAGTGACATTTTGTAAACACACCTACTAAGAGAAAGATTAAACCCCTTAAAAGTATATATGAAAAGAGAAGCAATATTAGTTTGTTTACATTATTACAGTCTCCAGAGATGCTGCTGCTCTGTACCATACTGCAGATATGGGAGAAATAACCTAATCTACTTCCAACAGAGACATTAGTATTTGTTCGTAGGAGACCAATGGAGGTCTCTTGTCCAAATTCTTATAAGAAAAAGTTCTAAACTGATGAAAACTTCTGAGCTGCATCTTCTAAAATATATTTTTTGTGTTCATTTTGTTCCTGGGCTCATAAGTGTCTTCTTGGTCTAGATACTGCGATCTCAAACTGAGGGTGCGAAACATTTGTCCTGTTTGTTTGAGTTCTGTGGAAGAGAACCAGTTTAGTCCTGGTGTCCTGAAGGAATAAAAACTACAGTGCTAGATGCTTATGAAAGTCTTTCTTTGGCCAGCCTTATAGCTGTAGACAAGTAAACCAAGGAAAATAAGCCTGGAATTAAAAAAAAAAAAAAATGTTTTTGAATTGGTACCTAACTCTTAGTTAGGTATCGTCAATACCTGAATGATGTTGAAGGGAGAGAGGGTGGGTTTCAATGTCTTGGGGACAGACAGCAAGCAAAGAAAATTGAGCACATTTTCATTTTACGTTTTGTATCACTCGTGGTTTTGCACAAGGGCTGAACTCCACCCACTTAGACTGAGTTTAGAATAAGAGGGCTAGATAGCAAAACTGGGCATAGGAGTATAACTTGCAGCATCAGTTTGGAGATTTTGACATCAGCTTTTAACAATTAGAAATAGAGGTATTTTTACCCATTTGTGCAAGTGTATGGGTGTAATTTGATTGTTGACTACTAAACTCTGCTATGTATTAACAAAATGAGTTTATTCACTTATCTGTGAGTCTCCTTATCTGTGTCTTGTCTGTTGAAGCAAGGCCAGCACTTTGGTGTCATTAGTAATCTCACACCACTCCCCACAGATCTTGCACTGAAGTGATAGATGACTGGTTTTGAAACCCTTATGAGGGTCACATGTCTACTGCATGTGAATTGGGTAGCAACTGTACTTTTCAGGCCAGACATTTTATATTTGATTGAAGGTGAGCATTTCTAAGGACCAGCAGAAAGCTGCGCTTGAGACCTTCAATTCACTTCAAGACTGTGATGACATTTATTTCTGTCTCTCAAGCGTTGCTCCGCAACCCAAAATAATTATGTAGTCTAACTAGTTTTTCATCATTCTAATTGATTAAATACTTGTTTGGCATTTAATCTGCCTGACTTCTGCTAGCATTTCTTGCACTGTAGTAATAACAAACCTAATCTGAAGCAGGCAGAGTGGAACTGGTTAAGTTAAAAGTTTTCTGGAATGAATTCAGACATGTTCTCATATTTTTCACAGCGATGAAAAATACAGGTTAGTAGTACCCAAACATATCTGTTTAGAATTCACCAACACTCCATGTTTTTTAAATGGTGTAATCAGTTTTCAGAACTAATGCTGGTTTAGATCACCATTTCAGCCACTCGTTCCCAGTGTGATGGTAGTACCTATGACAGAATTCTAGAACCAGGCAGAATATTCGTTTTACTCTACAAAGCTGAGAAACTTCCTGTTGGGAACCAGTACATAGAATAACATTCTTTCTGCCCGTGTTATAAGAATGATAATTTTATATCCTTTTATGAATTTGATGTGATGAAATCAGCTATTATTTGCAAAACACAATTAATTTAATTCTTTAAGAACTCAATTTCACTGGCTCTCTGGATGCACCCTGAATTTCTGTTCTTGTGTTGTCCATCCCTTCTTTTCTCAAGCATGCAGGCAGTCTTCTCAGTGTGAAGCCAGAAGTCTTACAAGGTTTCTCAAGTCTCCAAAATTTCCTGTTATTTTAAAAATTTAGAGATCAATTTACTTTTTTTGTCTCAGTCACATTGTAATTTTTCCACTGGGTATGTTGAAAGATTATCTGGTCTCAAGAGCTTCAGATCTTCATATTGGCTCTGCCTCTTAATTGCATTGTGATCTCCTCATTCATGTCTTTTGCTGGAGGTCTTGAATTAGGACATGGATGATGAAATTCATCATGAAAGATGGTTCTGTCCTCCCTTTATGTGTCTGTCAGGTTAAATTACTGTTTCTTGTATGTGTACATAAACGCACACAAACTCCTGATATACTATTCTTTATAACCAGCTGTTTCACATCTGCAAAGGATTGCTTTTCATGAAATTATTTTAATAGTATCCTATTGTCCTTTTGAAGTTTCCACTGGCAAATTAGTTATCTCTGAAAATCGTATTTCCTTTTACTCAATTACTGATTTTCTGATTAAGTGGTAATCTGTTCAGATTTACTCTATGGAAAGATTTTTAGACTTTTTTTCAGTTGTAGATTTGAAACATGGCTGTGAATAAGATTGGGATTTTAAGCTGTTCGACCAAGTGTTTTTTACTGTTTTGACTGCAGGTTTTAACAGCAGATTCTGGCTAATTTTGTGTACCCTAGAGGTCCAGTAATGCCAAAGACTTCTTTTGAACCATTTGGAACAAGTAATGGAGAGTTGTTCGCATACTTGAGATTCTTTTCTCAAATGCTTATTCATAGGGACAGTCCCATTAGCCTCAGTAAGGTTATTTGTGTAAATTCTAGTTGATCTCGGTGAGAATTGTGGAACTGGATCCCCAATGACCTGTCATAAGTAGCACAGTCTGGGTTGTGTTCCAAGTCTTCCATAAAGGCTTTAGAAGATATTTTCAGATTTTAGATAAAAATGCCAAAATAGCATTTTAATCTGATGGCTTTAAACTTTTTTTTTTTTAATTATTAAAGACATCTGCCTATTCTGAGCAGAGGAAATAACCATAATATTACTGGTAACGTGATACCTGTGAGTAAATGTTGCTGTTTTAAGTAGTAATTACTGCATATGGAATCTTACCATCCTGTGTTTTACATAAATTTAAAATCCTAAACACTATTTCCCTGAAGATATTC